>NC_133198.1:1352500-1407500 GCF_049306965.1 Danio rerio
AGCAGCAGGTCAGACACACACACACAGATTAGTGATTGTACTGTGTTTATTACACACATGCACTGCTATAAAGATGTTTTAGACTTGTCAAACTCATTGTTGAGCTGCAGATGATCACAGAGCGCTGAACAGATCTTTTAATCACAGTTTCTTTGCAAGTCCTGTTCTGTGCACATGTTTATAAGCGTTACTACAGAGACATGTTAATACACGCCTGTCAATCAATTCGGTGGGCGGGGAAAATGCACTCCTACGCCACGTTACGGTGGGCCTCAAAATCACTGGCATTTGGATCCTATTTTAACCCTTTCATGCATGACATTTAAATACTCCAGCTGACCGTCCTGCGTGAGTTTTTTTTGTTGTGATCATTACTTAGAATATATTGCGTTATAAAGTTCCCATGGTGACCGTCAAGTTTATCATGTGACCCAATGATCTGTGTATATATCGTTTTTTGTTTCTTTTCTGTAAATATTGATAAATGTTCTTATTATATTGTAAAATTTCTGATACTCTGATACTTAAAAATGTGATAAAACTTATATTTTGTCTTTTATGCAGCTTATTCATATTGTTTGTTACAGAATGGGTAATGGGTGCGACTGTTGTTGCTAGAATAAAGCTGCGATCGGAAGTTACCGAGTAGTATTTATATTATTTATTAAATTACGCATTCATTTTATTTTTATAGCTTGATGGGATACAGCTGAGGATACTTGCCTTAATATAACATAACCTAATAAAATTGTATTTTATTAGATTCTAGGTTTATTGATAAATTAAATTAAATTAAATTAAAGGTTTATCTAGGTTAAATTAATTATTGCCGTCTCCATTTACAAACCTTAAATGGTATGTTTTCGTTTGGTGAAATGTTATTTGTTTGAAAGCACAGATTAGTTGTGACATCGTCAAATTGTAATTTGAGCAGTTGATAACTTGTGCTCTGAACGCTCTAATCACACTGGTGTGATCGTCTGCTTTAGGGACCGGCCAAGGCTAATTACTGCGGTTTGATCACTTGCTTCAGTGATGAGCCAAGTCTGATCACACCGGTGTGATTATATGCTTTAAGGATCAGCCAAAGCTGATCACACTGGTGTGCTCGTTCGCTTCAGGGACCAGCCATTGCTGATCACACTGGTGTGATTGTATGATTCAGGGACCAGCCAAAGCTGATCACACCAAGTGTTTGTACACTTCAACGACAAGCCAAGATGTGATGATACGTTTGAAAGGGTTAACGTCAGGAAATTAAAAAAATAGACGTGTTGTGTTTCTGTCACTGCAGTATGGCAGTGGACACACTAAACTGCACACACTTCTGCTTTCAAACATTGATTTAGCATCACTTTTGCACTTTAATGTATTGTCATAAATGCACTACTTTGACCATTTACTGCCATGTGTTATTTTTAGCTTTACCCATAGAGACAAATGCATCGGTAATCCTTAACCAATCACAGAAAGGTGGGAGGGTGGAGTTAGGACAATTTTATGGGCCCACGCCATTTTGGGGCCCCCAGAGTTACTATTAGGAGGCTCAATAAACACCAACGCCCTCCTCTACCACCAGCCCCTCTTCATTTACATTGGCGATACAGTCTGTATGGGTGTTTCCCAGTACTGGGTGTCAGCTGGAATGGCATCCGATGTGCAAAACATCCATGCTGGAATAGTTCTAAACTGAAAGACTTCTAAAATAAAGACTTAATAAAATCAGAATGGAAAAGCAGTGAAATGTGATGGCGAATGAGATCTTAAAAGTCAGTAATCATGCATGCTAACTGCGACGCTAATTGATAATTGTGTGGTAATCATATGCTAATCATAATTAAATGATAATGTATACATGAATAATCATATAAGCACTTGTAACTCACTATTAAAAACAGATGGAAAGTGTTTGAGCACAGTAAGCGAGCGAGCGAGTGCTGTTTTCATGAGTGTTTCTCATTCACATGCTGAAACTCCAGCGAGGACATTTCTTTATTAGACTCGTGTGTGTGTGTGTGTGTGTGTGTGTGTGAGTGCAGAACGAGGCAGAGTTGGATGTGAAATTGTCCTCAAAAACAAATTAAGGTCAGACTCATTTTGCCCTCAATCACATTCAAAGACAAGAGCTGACTTCCTGTTTATGAGTCTAACACACTCATGAGTCAAGTGCCGATTAACTGTGTGTGTGTGTGTGTGTGTGTGTGTCTAATTGCATGTGGATGTGGGTTTTATTTTTGTGTTTCATAACTGTTTGTGCGTGTGTGTGCAGGATCTGGAGCAGGGCGTGTCCTCTCAGGAGAGTGTTCTGCTGGATTTGAGCAGGTCTGGACAGCACATCATCTCTCAGGTTTCCTCCGCTGACGGCGCTCTGCTGCAGGAGAAACTGGACACACTGAGACGCCGCTTTACACACGTGCAGAGAGCAGTGTCTGAACGCCAGCGCAGGTCAGCACACACATACACACTATGATATGTATAAGCCAAATTCAGCATTTGGTGTCAGCTGAGTCCTTACAATCAAGTGGCCTCTCCCTTAATTATGCAGAATTTTATGGCTTAATATGAAATAAACGGATGAGTTATAAAATAATTCCCCCCCTCACAGTTGTCATGAGGGGTAATATTAGTTATTTACACCAAAACAGTTTTTGTACCAGGTTGTGAACAAGTTTTTTTCTGCTGTAAAGTTGAGCACTTTAACATGGCGGTCTATGAGGATTTGCTCACGTCTGGAGCCAGCCCCCTAGTGGCCCATCAATGAACTGCAGTTTCGGTCACTTCAGTAATGGTTTCAGGTGTGACTGTGTGTTTGATGTGCATGTGTGTGTGTTTATGTTGTTGGTGCAGGCTGGCGGGTGGAGATCCGGCTGTGGTGGAGGTTCTTCAGAGGACTGATGCACTGGCGCAGTGGCTGCAGCACACAGAGCGCGCTGTGGAAACACTGACTGTTTCAGCCACTGACACTAACCTCAGAGAACTCAAGGTCTCACACACACACACACATATACAGACAAACATACTCATGCATGCAGACAGACATACAGACACAAACACACACACACAGACACACACAAACGCGCACACACACACACACACACACACATACACACACAGACAGAAACGCTTACATATACAGACACACGCACGCATACACACACACACACACATACCGACACACAAACACACAGACAGACAGATAACACACAGACACACACATACTCACACAGACACACACATATATGCATACACACGCACATTCACCTACAGATACGCTCACACATACGGACTCACACGCACACATTCACACACAGACACACACATGCATGCAGACACAAACATACTTACACACAGACACACACACACACACACACACACACACACACACACACACACACACACACACACACACACACATTCAGTTACATATACGCTCACACATACGGACTCACACGCACACATTCACACACAGACGCACACATGCATGCAGACACAAACATACTTACACACAGACACACACACCCACGCTGACACACACACACACACACACACACACACACACACACACACATATTCAGTTACAGATACGCTCACACATACGGACTCACACGCACACATTCACACACAGACACACACATGCGCACAGACACAAACATACTTACACACAGACACACACACCCACGCTGACACACACACACAGTCACTTACAGATATGCGCAATGATACAGACGCACACATGTACACACTCACACACACAGACGTGCTTATACACACACAAATGTAATGCTTTTCTAATAAAATTAGCCCAGAGTGTAGCTGTGAATCTGCTGTCACTTGTGTTATGAACAAACAGACTAACATTACACCGTGTTTAATTCATCAGTGGCTCAGAATACCTGCATTAACACACAGCACTCTCTCTGCCTCTCTCAGTGTCTGATGGAGCAGATGGACGGTCAGAACGAGTCTCTGTCGTGGCTGAATAAGAGCGGCTCTCAGATCCTGTCCAACTGCAGTCTGAGTGCTCAGGACAGAGACGCTCATGTCAGCAAAATAAGACAGATCAACATGCGCTGGAGTAAAGTATGAGACCCACACACACCCACACACTCACCTCTCATGTCTGTTTCTCTGTCTAGCAAAGATTAGTTTAGTATAGTGGTTCTCAAAGTGGGGGTCAGGAACCCCCGAGGGGTCGTGGGACAATGAAAGGGGCTCGCCTGGTGATTTCCAAAAATCTATTTATTTTTAGTAAACCATAAGAATTACCATATTTTATCCATAACCTAGAATAAAATAGTAATTTATAGTTACCATATACTACTTTATATAGTTAATATAGTAGCTAATAGTTACTAGTTCTATTCAACTGCGATCGCTGGGGTAATTACATTATATTAAAGACACAGCAATAGCTTCAGATGCAGCAGATTGATATTATAACACCAGGTTAAGCTTTCTGGGCCATTTACAGCCCTAACATACATAAAAAAAATCTATGAAGTATAAACTTTGCTCTATTGGTGTGTGTGCGCCATTGCATGCAAAGTTTCTGTATTTATAACAACCTCAGAGGATATTGGGGGTCTCGAGCCACTGGCATTGTTATTTTGGGGGTCGCGAGCTGAAAAGTTTGAGAACCCCTGGTTTAGTAAACCAAAACTAAGACTAAAGCTGTCTGAGTTGACTGAAGTCAAATCAAACATTCACAATTAACGAAGGATTAGCAAATATATATAAGTTGGCTCAGTGGTCTGCACTAGAGATCTGCGCGGGACTAAATTTTGAATCCCGCTCCCGCCCGCACCCGCCAGGTTTTAGCCCGAACCCGACCGCTCCCGCTTATATTAAGCACTTGTTGTCCCGCTGCCCGACCCGCCCCGTTTTCTACCCGCCACGCCCGATCCCGCTAAAAATAAGCGCGGGAAGAACAAAACCGAAAACCACCTAGTTATACAGTCCAGACAGGCTATAACAAGCTGTCTGTATAAACACACACACGCACAGCACCAAGCACACACACACAGGCAAAGCTCTCTCACTCTCATGCGCCCGCGCACACACACACACACACACACACACACACACACACACACACACAGCACCAAACAAGCTAAACACAGCATCGCGCTATTTCATTTACACACATACATATGCGTGCTCACTCGGGAGTCGGGAGTGATATTGCTAGACGGCCCGCTCCCGTCCCAAATTAAACCCGTTACCGACCGCTCCCGCGATTTATTCGGAAATTTATACCCGCGCCGCAGAAATCTGGTCGGGTCCCGCAGCACCCACGGGACAGCCGCAGAAATGCAGACCTTTAGTTTGCACTGTGGCCTCACAGCAAGAAGGTTGCTGGTTCGAGCCTCGGCTGGGTCAGTTGGCGTTTCTGTGTGGAGTTTGCATGTTCTCCCTGTGTTGGCGTGGGTTTCCTCCAGGTGCTCCGGTTTCCCCCACAGTCCAAACACATGCGCTACAGGGGAATCGATGACCTAAATTGGCCGAAGTGTTTGTGTGTGATTGAGTGTGTATGGATGTTTTCCAGTGATGGGTTGCAGCCGGAAGGGCATCCACTGCCTAAACATATGCTGGATAAGTTGGCGGTTCATTCCGCTGTGGCGACCTCAGATTTATAAAGGGACTAAGCGGAAAAGAAAATGGATAAATGCATGAATCAGAGCAGCACTCTCCACATATGCGATACACAGCTTTGTTTACATTTAGTCATATAGCAGACGCTTTTGTTCATAGTGTCTCTCTCTCTTTCTCTCTTTCTCTGTGTGTGTGTGTTTGTGTGTCTAGGTGAGTGTTGAGCTGCTGGATAAGGTGCGTGAGGTGGAGGCTGGTCTGCCCACACACACTCCTCCGCTGCAGGACGAGAGCCGCTCGTATGGCCAGTTCCAGGAGCGCATCAACACACTGGGAGACTGGGTGTACACCAGCAGCCGGAGCCTGAGCGACGACACACACTCTGACAGACAGGTCAATCACACACACACACTGACAAACATGTCAAACACACGCAATATTACTGAACAATGCAATAACATTTCACATTTTTAGTGAGTTTTCTGTTAATGAACGCAGCCTTTTGGAACAGAATAGGCTTATTTTTAAACAAAATAAATATCCCAGTCTTATAATTGGCAGTATTATAGATTATCAATAGGGTGTATGCATAGTGTTTCTTCCCATACTGATACACTTCCGGTGAACGGTTAATGTGACTCTTTTCCATTTCATATGGTCCATTTTACAGCATCGATGTTGTCATTTAAATTAAATACAATCTGTGAAATAGATTTAAGTATTCATTTAGTTGCTCAAACGTAAAACGAGACGAAAAGACGTTTACTTGCGCACGCCGTCAGGATCAGCAGGATAGCGCAGAAGCTCCATTGAATATACTGGGGTAAAATAAATGCTCATATTATAAAGACATGGTGGGGGAAATGTAATGTAATGCAGTGCTTCTTGTACAATCTGAGACCCAGTTTATATCAGATATCACTCAGCCAGTGGAGATCACTGACTTTTAAAGAAAACAGACCTTAAAACGTGCCGATTTTGTAACGGCACACAGCTCACCAGAAGCGCTTAGAATTCTGGTAGTTCCAGGGCTCTATTTTGACGGTCCATGCGCAGAGCGCAAAACGCAGGGCGCAAACGCTTTCAGGGCGTGTCAGGACGCGTTTTTGCTAATTTAAGGACGGGAAAATCTGCTTTGCGCCGTGGCACATGTTCTAAAAGGGTTGAGTTTATTTTCTTAATGAGTTATAGGTGTGTTTTAAGAATAAACCAATTAGAGTGTCATCTCCCATTCCCTTTAAGAGCCAGCTGCGTCGCGCCAAGAGCGCATTCGCTATTTACAGGACGCAAAGTAAGTCTAAGTGGAAAAAATGAACATTTCACAAGCAAACAGTTAACAGTTAACAGTATTTTAACAGAAAACTGTTAAACAGAGCATCTACTGCGTGAGAATGAGAGATAATGGATCTACTTTCACTTTCGCTCTTGTATAGGGAAACCTTTACGCACAGACATCAATTAGTCTATAAATAAATACTTTTGTTTGTTAAGCGCAAATATTCGTTTCAAAACTATTTCTAAATTCAGTTCTAATTTCCAGCAAACGAATAAATGAACAATAATAACCAAGTGTGTTCAAAAACCTGAGTTATATCCTAAAACACATGCTGTGCCCCATATGATCTAAAACCTGACAGGTGGGCAAATCTAAGCTTGTTTTTAATAAAACAAATATAAATATGCATATAATAAATAATACTGCTAATAATAATAACATTATACAAAAGCAAATTGTTATGAATGAACTGAAAAAGCCTCCCGAGATGAAGAAGACATAAAGCAGTGGTTTTTCATATTTATGTAGGCTAGAAAATAATATGTTTTGTAATATTTGAATCCTTTATATTTATATCCTATATCTATTCTTATTATATCCTTAATATTTAATTTTTTCATATGTAAAGATATTTGCCTATTGCTCTCTTGTGTGTATTAAGCAGTGTGTAAGCGAGGCGCAACTCTGCGCTGGAGTTTAGACCGGGTTTGTTTTGGTCTAATCAAAAATCTATTATAGTTTCTCAAAATAGCGACGCCCCAGCAGTGCGCCTCAGAACGCCTTCCTTTTTAGACCAGAACGCCTATGAGCGCACATATGAGCAATAATGCATTTGCTATTTAAACAGCGCAGCACAACGCCTCAAAACCACTCTTGCGCCAAGCTGAAACTACCAAAAGACTATTGCGCCACGCCTTGCGCCACACTGCGCCGGGTGTATGATAGGGCCCCCAGTGTTAAAGACATAGAAAAGGAAATGTTTTCAGCCAAGATGGAAATAATTTGAATAGAGCATACAGTATAGATGTGGTGTCAGCTTCACACGCCACAGTCCAGCAAGCCTACGTTAAATCCAGGCACACTACAAATTAATATCACGCTTACATATCACATGTCTAGTGTTGAGGTCTGATTGCACTGTGTGTGTGTGTGTGTGTGTGTGTGTGTGTGTTTGTGTGTTCTGTGTTTGTGTTTGTGTGTGTGTCTCTGTGTGTGTGTGTGTGTGTGTGTGTGTGTGTGTGGTGTGTGTTTGTGTGTGTGTGTGTGTGTGTGTGTGTGTGTGTGTGTGTGTGTGTGTGGTGTGTGTAGGCTGTGGAGATGTCCATGCTGGAGCAGAAGTGTGAGCTGGAGGATCTGCTGTCGTACTCTATTGAGCTCCAGAGGAAACAGCTGCTTTTACCACAGGAGAAGGTTTGTGTTTTTCTTCTTTACTATGAGATTATATTCTGTATTTTCATTAGAACGTTGTGGCGAGGGGGCGTGGCCGAGAGCCGTGGGAACGGAGTGAGGCCACCGCGTAAGTGGATACACCTGCGGTGCGCACCCGCTTCGGATCCCACGGAAGGAGCTCTGGATGATAAGCGGAGAACCGACACAGTTTTTAAATAATTTCTTAATAACAGTGATGGCAGCTCCTCACGGAGGCTGCCGTCTGAACCAAAACAAACGGACGGCAGCTCCTCACGGAGACTGCCGTCAAACTGAAAGCAAAAGTAAAATGCCCGGGCCCGGTCCTCTCTCCGCTTCCTCTGCCATCGTTCCTCCTTTTATCGTCCAGAGCTCCTTCCGTGGGATCCGAAGCAGGTTCGCACCGCAGGTGTATCCACTTACGCGGTGGCCTCACTCCGTTCCCACTGCTCTCGGCCACGCCCCCTCGCCACAAACGTATTTTTATGTTTTGTGCTGTATCTGAGCAATATCACACAATATCACATATCAGCACTGGTGGGAGGCGTGCGTTGGCTCGAGGCTTTAGTGCCCTAGCAGTGGTGATATTCTGCCATATTGCACTGCTACGAGTGTGATATTGCGTTTATACAACAGTTCAACACAATACAAAAGAAAATCAAACACGGAGACTCTCAAAATCCTTATCTAAGAGGAACTACTTTCTTCCGCCATTCATTCACATCTGCAGCTGACCTCAGAACAGCAGAAGGTGCTGCTACTTCACACACGTCACTGTAGAGCTAGTGTTTGAATGATTCTCTAGCGTAATGTCTAAAGTGAAGACAAAACAGCTGATTTTGCTCACGTTGTAAGATTATAAGGCTGAACAGCATGAAATGCCATCAGTCTACAGCGATTTCTCAGTATTTCTCTGTTGCAATCGGGAGATCAGAATAATTAACCCTGAAAAAGCAGAAGCAGAGCAAACACTAGCAGATTACTGTGGTATAAACACAGCAGAGAGATCGACTTAGAAAGTCGCTTTCCTGTTTTATAATGACTTGATCTGCTGTAGTTTAAAATTTTCCTCTTGAGTTTGAGTCTTCCACTAGGGGCTTATCATGCGGTCTCTGTCGCCATCTTGTGGTGGAACGTCAACCGTCTTTGCTCAGCTCAGTATGACAGGCTGATGGCTGAAACTGTAGTGAGTTGATTGATCTGCTGCCACTGTGTGTGGGCAGGGTAATACAGCAGGGTAAAGACGCTGTACAAGGGCTGTTATTGCAGAATATTGCAGCTTTCAGATTCGAGAACCATACAGAACTGTTGTAACAGTTGAGGTCAGAATTATTCACCCCCCTTTGAATTTTTTATTCCTTTTTTTTAAATATTTCCCTAATGATGTTGAACAGATTCAGGAAATTTTCACAGTATGTCTGATAATATTTTTTCTTCTGGAGAAAGTCTTATTTGTTTTATTTCGGCTAGAATAAAAGCAGTTTTTAATTTTTTAAAAAACATTTTACGGTTAGTATTATTAGCCACTTTAAGCTATATTTTTTTTGTCTACAGAACAAACCATCATTATACAATATATTGCTTAATTACCCTAACCTGCCTAGTTAACCAAATTACCCTAGTGAAGCCTTTAAATGTCACTTTAAGCTGTATAGAAGTGTCTTGAAGAATATCAAGTCTTATTATAAAATAAATATTATTTACTGTCATCATGGCAAAGAGAAAATAAATGAGTTATTAGAGAGGAGTTATTAACACTATTATGATTAGAAATGTGTTGAACAAAATCTGCTCTCCGTTAAACAGAAATTGGGGAAAAAATAAACAGGGGAGCTAATAATTCAGGGGGCTAATAATTCTGACTTTAACTGTGTATGTTTAGTTTCTCAGCTTCTGTTGTGTTTTTTTGTTTAATATGTATGTTTCTGTGTGTAGAGTAAAATCGAGAAGCTGGCAGCTGACTGGAAAGCTCTGGACGTGCGACAGAAGGAGACTCAGCAGCCGGCCGTGTCCCCATGGGTTTCTCAGCAGGTTTCTCCGCAGACGTTCGCAGGTGAGCTCAGCACAGACAGGTGAAGTCGCCTCTGCAGAATGAGTGTTAAAGTGTGATTTATACTTCTGTGTCGAGTAGGTACAGGAATGGTATGACAGAAAATTTAAGCTGATTCAAAACCATGAATTTTCCAAACCCCAGTAAACCTTGAAACCGGTTATCGTCCCATGCCTAGATGGAGCGAGTTTAACAAGTGTGGAGTCATTAGTTTAATTTCTAAACGTTAACTCGCAGGGAACAAGATCATGACACCAGGCTTATTTATGGCCTGTTGCACATTATCATCTTCTGAATAATGATCGTCAGATTGCGCTGATCATCTTCGTAAGTAATTTCCCAATTAGCCTTGATGGCGAATCTCCTCCAGAAATAACAGCGCCTCTTTGTTTATTAGTTTGTGGGCGTTTAAGTCGTTGCTGTCATGTGGCGTATGTTAAGCAGGACGGACTGTACCTCGCATTCAATTTTATACGGATTAAAAAACCAAAAATCTTTTGTTTTCAAGTAAAGTTGGTTCATTTAGAACAGGGTTTTTCAAAGTCTTAGACAGTGGGCCTCCCTTTTGACACAACTTATCCATTGGCGCCCCCCTCCTCCCAAACACACACACACACACACACACACACACACACACACACACACACACACACACACAGATGTCAGACTGTTAACTCACTTTTATCAACATTTGCATGAAAGTGCAATTATTTACAGAGCAATAACAAGTATTTTAATATAACGTTCTTAAAACTAGGATGATGGTTCAATATGAATAGAACTGATCCAAGAACTGTCCATCCCAGTCAAAACAGTGGAAGTTTAGCGGGTCTCATGCTGTCATTAGCCAAAATATTTTGACAAACCACACATAAAGGTCGTGGTTCATCAGCTGGTCCTGTCCACGTAAATCCTAAACTCAAATACTGATCATCATATCGTCGTCTTTTGGGTTTAAGCCCTGAACTTAAAGGCTTTTGTGGCGAGGGGGCGTGGCCGAGCGCCGTGGGAACGGAGTGAGGCCACCGCGTAAGTGGATACACCTGCGGTGCGCACCTGCCTCAGATCCCACGGAAGGAGCTCTGGATCATAAAAGGAGGAACGAGGGCAGAGGAAGCCAAGAGAGGACCGGGCCCGGACATATTTTACTTTTGCTTTCAGTTTGACGGCAGTCTCCATGAGGAGCTGCCGTCCGTTTGTTTTGGTTTAGACGGAGCTGCTGTCACTGTCATTAATAAATTACTTTAAAACTGCTTCGGTTCTCCGCCTCCTTCTTCCCGGCGGCCAAAGGGCCGTGAACTTCATTACAGCTTTGAATCGGGGGGGTCTCAGAAACCGACCCATTGTATTAGCAGGCATATACCTGTATTGGCGGGCTTGCCAAACAGAAGCGAATTCACAGCTATGGCCTTCTGGGTTTTCTAATATTTGACGTATTATTATTTTTTTGCCTTGTTTAATTAAAACGTTTAAATATAATAAAAAATACCTATAATAATTAAACTTAATAATTATATTTTTATTATATTATATTTTTTTCCCGCGCCTCCCCTGGCATGCTCTGGCGCCCCCCAGGGGAGGCGCGCCTCACACTTTGAAAACCCCTGATTTAGAAGTTCAGATTTGAAGCTTTCTGTGGATATTCTCCTCATGTCTGTGAAGCAAGCATTCGCTGAGATTCCAGTGTGTTTATTGAACCCAGAGGATTCACAACGAAGCTGCAAAAACTGTCTTAAAAACACACATTGTTTTCAGAGCCCCTCCCCCAGAGAATCATCAGTCTATATCGATCAATGATTGGCTCCTGTACTAGAAGGCGGGGCTTGTTTCAAAGACATCTAGTGTAGAGGCCATGGTCTTTAGCCTCCTTGGTAGAGCAACCGACTCCGATGCAGAAGGTCAGTGGTTCGATACCAGCTCGGAGCGGGTTAGGTGGCGTAGGACCGGTGGGGTTACATTGGTGCCGTGACCCGGATGAGAGTGAGGTTTACAGGGGGGAGTGTAACAGAGGCCAGCTATTAAGTGCTGTCCACTTCTCTGACCTCTAAAGGTGCTCTAGCCTCAGACTCTAGAGGCCATGGTTTTAAGCCTCCTTGTTGGAGCAACCGACTCTCATGCGGAAGGTTGCCGGTTCGATACCAGCTCGGAGCAGGTTGGTTTGAGAAGGACTGGTGGGGTTACATATAGTCTTTCATGTATGGTGATCACTCCACTCAGAAGTATAATTCAGCCCTAAACCGTGTGTGTGTTTGTGTTTTCATCAGCGAGCGTCCCTTCTGCAGTGCACATGGTCAGTCTGCGGAGCGAGGAGCGGCGCCGCAGCCCGGAGCTGATGATGGGACCCAGCGAGCTCCACCAGACGGCCACAGAGCTGGCGGACTGGCTGCTGCTCATACACCAGATGCTCAAGTCCAACATCGTCACGCTCGGAGACAAAGACGAGATCCGCACCACCATCGGCCGCCTGCAGGTCAGAGGCGCTAGTGTTGAAAACACACTGGGATGTCTGATAACTTTGAAAAACTATGAAATAAGCTCTTTTAACATCACTCCAAGAGTTAAATCGTTGAGTTTTAGCATTTTATAATCGCCTCAGTTGATCTCAGTGTATGGCGGAAGCACTTGTAGCTTAGCTTAGCATAGATCATTGAATTGGATTAGCATCTTCATTCATTCATTTTCTTTTCGGTTTAGTCCCTTTGTTAATCTGGGGTCGCCACAACGGAATGACAGTGATTTGTGTTGTTTTTGTAGGTGACCAAAGGTGATCTGGAGCAGAGACACCCTCAGCTGGAGGATATCATCACACTGGCCCAAAACATCAAGAACAAAACCTCCAACCTGGACGTGCGCACATCCATCTCGGAGAAGCGTGAGCATCTGAAACCCCTCTTCATTTCAGTCTCTCAGTTGTATTGTCAACATCTCAGTCTTAATCTTAGTCTGTTTCTTAATCTTCATTTCAGGCTTGATCTTAATCTCAGTTTTGATTAAGTTTACTGCTAATAAAAACACCTCAGATGTTGTCTCGATGGCACTTTTGTACACATTAATGAATGAGTGTGTGTGTGTGTGTGTGTGTGTGTGTGTGTGGTTGGCATCTGTTTTCCCTCTGCGTGTCAGTGGAGAAAGTCCGCAGCCAATGGGACAGCACACAGCATGGCGTGGAGACACGGCTTCTGCAGTTGGACCACATGATTGGCCACAGTGACCAGTGGGAGGAGCAGAGGCGCAAGGTGAAGGCTCTGATTGGCCAGAATGAGCTGCGTTTGAATAACCTGCTGCAGCAGAGCCGAGAGCCGCTCACCAAACAGATCAGCGACAACAAGGTGAGAACTTGACCTGTGTCGCATCTAAATGTGTCCTCTTACCGTCCGCATGAACCGGACGCTGCGACCTTTTTATTGAGTTTTTCCTATTGTGATGCAGTTTCTAGATAAATGGAATATTCAATGAGAACACAGTGGGCGTGGTTTGTTTTTTTCTACTGTGAGCTGATTGGATGTAGTAGGCAATTCATTCAGAAAGATCTGGCAAAGGGTCCTTCCTTCTTCCTTCTTTCCCACCTTCCTTCCTCCCATTCCTTCTTTCCTTTCTTCTCACCCACCATTCTTTCCTTCCTTTCTTCCTTCTCTCCATCTTTTCCATCATTTCCTTCCTTCCTTCATTCTCTTCATCCCTCCCCCTTACCTTCCATTCCCTCCCTCCTCTTCCTGTCCACTCGCCCCCTCCTTCAATTACATTTTCCTTCCATCCTTCTCTCTCTCTTCATCCTTTCCTTCCTTCCTTCTCTTCCTCCATCTTTTCCTCCTTCCTTCCTCTATTCCTTCCTTCCTTCTTTCTTTCTTTCTTTCTTTCTTTCTTTCTTTCTTTCTTTCTTTCTTTCTTTCTTTCTTTCTTTCTTTCTTTCTTTCTTTCTTTCTTTCTTTCTTTCTTTCTTCTGTCCCTTCTTTCCTTCCCCTCTTCCTTCCTTCCTTCCTTCATTACTTCTTTCTTTCTTTCTTTCTTTCTTTCTTTCTTTCTTTCTTTCTTTCTTTCTTTCTTTCTTTCTTTCTTTCTTTCTTTCTTTCTTTCCTTCCTTCCTTCCTTCCTCTGTCCCTTATTTCCTTCCCCTCTTCCTTCCATCCTTCCTTCCTTCCTCTGTCCCTTATTTCCTTCCCCTCTTCCTTCCATCCTTCCTTCCTTCCTCTGTCCCTTCTTTCCTTCCCCTCTTCCTTCCTTCCTTCCTTCCTTCCTTCCTTCCTTCCTTCCTCTGTCCCTTCTTTCCTTCCCCTCTTCCTTCCTTCCTTCCTTCCTTCCTACCTTCCTTCCTACCTTCCTTTCTTCCTTCCTTCCTTCCTTCCTTCCTTCCTTCCTTCCTTCCTTCCTTCCTTCCTCTGTCCCTTCTTTCCTTCCCCTCTTCCTTCCTTCCTTCCTACCTTCCTTTCTTCCTTACTTCCTTCCTTCCTTCCTCTGTCCCTTCTTTCCTTCCCCTCTTCCTTCCTTCCTTCCTTCCTTCCTTCCTTCCTACCTTCCTTCCTTCCTTCCTCTCTCCCTTCTCTCCTTCCCCTCTTCCTTCCTTCCTTCCTTCCTACCTTCCTTCCTTCCTTCCTTCCTTCCTCTCTCTCTTCCTCTGTAAGTTATAGTTAGTCTTATAAAGCTGCTTCGAACATTCATTCAGGCCGGGCGTTCTTGAAAGTTTGTTGGAAAGACTGAATGAATGACTCTCTAATTAGCCCTTCCTGTCCCGCTACAGTGTGTTGAGTCTATTCCCTCTGCATGGCTCAGTGTCGCTGTCTGCAGTTGAGGGATATGTGCTGTGAGTGGATTGAGTTAATGCTGTTTCATGCAGAGTTCAGTGTCGTCTCGGCTTAGTGGCCTTGTTAGAAACTAAAAGAGTCAATGGCCTGTTCCTAATAGGCCCAACTGGTGAAAGAGGCTTATTTCAGCATTATATTGTGCGGCAGAATACAGACCATTCTGTTTTTCTTTTCTTTTTTTGTGACTCAAAAACTGTACAATACTGGAAAAATGTGCTATATGCAATGTTGTTTTTGGGTGTTGCAAATATTGAATGCTAATTCTACAATATAACTCACTTATTAGCAATTTAACCCCTTTTTACTGTTTTTTGACTCCCTTTTGTTATGTTTGGTGGTTGTTTTTGCCCCATTGACTTCCATTATAATCACATTTTTTGACCGCAAAGCCGTGAAAAGAAAGCAGAATAAACCTTTAACGGATCAAAACAAGTAAAGGGTGAATAAATAATGATCAAATCTTAATTTTTCTCTTTAAGTAGGTACTTCAGAAGCTCAAACATTTAGTTTAATGTTGTTTGTTTAATTAGTAATGTAAGTTAATTATGCAGTTTAATGAGGTAATAAGAGAGAGTTATTCCAAATGCTTCATTTTACATGTTAAAGATTGTAATTAACTCAAACATGACATCAGACAAACTTTAGTTTTTGACCACGTTTTACCCTAAACATGTAAAATGGACATTGATTTTTAATGATTTTTGATTTGAAATAATTACGTTAACAGTTACATGTATACTAGATACAAAGTAAATCAATTAATAAAAAATTCAATAATAAAAATAAAAATAAAGAAAATATTTATGACATTTAAAAAAATAAATACATTTAATTAATACATAAATTAAATAAATAAATGTAATAAATAAATAAATAACAAAAAATATTTATGACATTTCAAACAAAAATAACTATAAAATAAATAAAATATTTATGACATTTAAAATAAATAAATAAGTAAATACATGTAATTATTACATAAAATAAATAAATAAATTTAATAAATAAATAAATAGTAAAATATTTAAAATAAATGAATAAATAAATACATTTAATTAATACATAAATTAAATAAATACATTTAACAAATAAATAAATAACAATAAAATATTTATGACATTTCAAATAAATAAATAAATAAATACATTTAACAAATAAATAATAACAATAAAAATATTTATGACATTTCAAATAAATAAATAAATAAATAAATAAATAAATACATTTAATACATAAAATAAATCAATTAATAATAATAATAATAATAATAATAATAATAATAATAATAATATTAATAATAATAATAATAATAATAACTTTCTCATGTAATGTTTGTTTACTAAATCAGAGGTGATGTTTGAAAATAAGCTGTAATATGAAATCATGAGTGAAGTGTTGAACCACATGCGCGCACAGACACACACATTCACACACATTATAGCTGACCTGTAGGGGATGCTAGAGTCATAATTACACTTCACCATCCATTGCTGTTAATATTTTACTCCATCCTTTTATATTTTACTGCTGGACATAAATCAGTGTTTGCTTTGGGCTAGAAACTGTGGTTTTACTACTGTTGACAGCAGTGTTCTGATGTTCCATCAGCACTCAATAAGCAGCAATAAGACTCCTCTTGTTTTGTGTAAGAAAGTAAAATGTGTTTATTTAAGTCACAAAGGGCTTTTTAGTGAAACAAACATAGCTTAAAAAAGTAAAAACACCATAAAAGTGTATCACCAGCCCACCATGCTGATTAAAAGCTTATCTTTAAATGTTTAAATGTATTGTTTGCAGTCCAAATATCTGCAAATACTTAAATCAAGAAGCATTTACTAGACAAACAAGAGCAAGTGTGGTCTTGTTTTCAGAAATAATGAAGTGAGTTTTACTTTACAACAAGCTAAATAATCTGCTAATGGGGAAAGCCAAATAATCCTAAATCAAAATGACAAACATGTATATTTTGCTGACCCCACTTAATTATTTCTGAAAACAAGACAACATTTTGTGCTTGTATGGTAAATGCTTCTTGATTTTTGACTTCCTTTGCGATATTTGGACTGGAACGAGACAATAAAAAACCCTCGAGGAAAAGCAATTTTTTTTTTTTTGCAATGACAAAAAGTCAAGAAAACAAATAAGTTTATGTGGCTTTATTATTATTTTTTGTAATATTTTTAAAGGGTTTCACCTTTATTATGACACAGGACAGTGAAGATTTCAGACAGGAAAGATTTGGGAGCAGAGAGAGGGGAAAGGATTGGCAAAGGATCTTGAATCAAACTTTGGTCGTCGTGAGCACTTCTGTGTTATAAACAGTTGAAGTCAGAATTATTAAAATAATTCAAGTCAGAATTATTCAATTAAATAATTCAAGTCAGAATTATTAGCCCCCCTGAATTATTAGCCCTGTTATTATTTCTGTTTAGCGGAGAGCAGATTTCTTCAGCACATTTCTAATCATAATAGTTTTAATAATTCATCTCTAATAACTGATTTATTTTCTCTTTGCTATGATGACAGTAAATAATATTAAACTATATATTCTTCAAGACACTTCTATACAGCTTAAAGTGACATTTAAAGGCTTCACTGGGTTAATTAGGCAGGTTCGGATAGTTAGGCAAGTTATTGTATAACGGATATTTGCAATCCGGGCTCATTGTGGAAACGTAGCCCAGCGGACGTTTCTGCGGACCGCGATTTACGTCCCGGGAGGTACGTATTCAAGTGGTTTTTGTTTTCGGGGATCCGCGAGAGGCCGCTGTGCGCACTTTTTCGCGTCTCGGGAGTGCGCGCCGTTCGCGCCCGCGCCGTTCTCGCGCGAAAAGCCGCTGGATCGGCCGACTCGGCCGCCCTCCTCTTCCTCCTCTTCTTCCTCCTCCTTCCCTAAACCCGAGCGACGGTTCGCAAAAGCCGACCAGAAAAAAAAAAAGCTAAAAAAGCTAAAGCCCTCATCTTCGATTTCGACCGCGTTTTCGGATCCCGCCACATTTTCGCCCTTATTTTCCGGATTCCGTTTTTCGTCTTACCTGATTTCCGGAACCGCTGTTCCCAGGACTCGATCCCAGTCGTCATCCCCGCTGACGCAACGCTGTGAGCTAAGCGGACAAACTGGTTGCATCGGGAAAGCCCTCCATTCGGAGGCGAGCCATCGGTGGGCGAGCGCGAAGAGGAGGGGCGGAGCGGCGCCACACCGCCCCGCAGCGTTCGCTCGAAAAAATTTAAACGCGGCCTTACGTACCTCCGACCACTTAAATTGCGGTCTCCAGAAACGTCCGTGGGGCTAGAATGAGCTTGGGTTGGATATTTGTTCTGTAGACTATAGAAAAAAAATATATTGGTTAAAGGGGCTAATAATATTGACGTTAAAATGGTGTTAAAAAAATTAAAAGCTGCTTTTATTCTAGCCGAAATAAAACAAATAAGACTTTCTCCAGAAGAAAAAATATTATCAGACATACTGTGAACATTTCCTTGCTCTGTTAAGCATCATTTTGGAAATATTTAAAAAAGAAAAAATTATTCAAAGGGGGCGAATAATTCTGACTTCAACTGTAGGTCAACTGTGGCACCGACTTATGTTGCTTTAACTCACTTTAATACGTTAATTAATTTTGCGACTACATTTTTAAAATAATTTTAAGTCTGTTTGATTGATGTCTATGTTTTTTTTTATTTAACAGTGTTGTTGTGGTAAGACCTAGGACTCTGACAGTATGATAACCTCGGATAATAAAAATATCAAGATATTGTGATTACTGCTCTAAAATATGTTCATTTTAAATGTCCCATTGGACACAATATATTTTAATTTAAGAAACGTTGCTGATACTTTGGAGCTGTAAACATGTCAGGCTGAATAATTCAAGTAAATCATTGATGTCTGCTGTCTTCATTAGTTTCAGAAACACAGATTTCTGTACATCTTGAAAAGGCATCTCAGGATATCTGTCTTGTCTGTGGATATAAAGTAAAGTTACAGCACTGTTCAGCTCTACAACATGATTAAATGTTTTCACCTGTTTCCAAAAATAATCAGTAGATTTTGATGTGGAGGCTCATTTTCCTCTGGAGATATTAAAAACTAACTTAAATAGTTGTAAAAGAAACACCTCACATGTACCATAGGAGTGGTAGAACAGAACATTTTTGACTTTTCCAAACCGCGGTAAACCTTGAGACCTGTTTTTATCCTATGTCTGCTTGCAGTAATAGTGTGTTGGCATGCATTGATCTGTGCTTGTTGTGTTTTTGTTCAGGCGTTCCTGCAGGAGCTCAGTCGAGGACAGGAGAGCGTTTCTGCTTTTAATGAACTGTCCAATCAGCTGCTGCAGGACTACGCCAATGACGACACGCGCAAGGTCAAAGAGGTCATGGACACACACAACAACTCCTGGAACAGCATCAACAACAGGTACATGCACGCACACGCTCATATACACACAATGCATACTCATTTCCATAAAGTCAGTGTTGACGAAAACATTTATAGCCCCCCTGTGCAATATTTTAAATATTTTTACAGATTAAGGAAACTTTCACCTGTATATTTTTTCTATAATATTTTTTTTCTTCTGGAGAAAGTCTTATTTGGTTTATTTTGGCTAGAAATAAATATATTTATTTTGGCAGTTTTTAATAGTTTTTAAAGCCATTTCGTGGTCAATATTATCAGCCCCCTTAAACAATATTAGTTTTGGATTGTCGTCCCACCGTTAAATAATTCTAATAATTCTGCATATTATTATTTTAATATAGAGTTGAAGTCAGAATTATTCGCCCCCCTTTTGAATTTTTTCTTTTTTAAATAATTCCCAAATGATGTTTAACAGAGCAAGGACATTTTCACAGTATGTCTGATAATATTTTTTCTTCTGGGGAAAGTCTTATTTGTTTTATTTCAGCTACAATAAAAGCAGTTTTTAATTTTTTTAACATCATTTTAAGGTCAATATTATTCGCCCCTTTAAGCTATATTTGTCCTGATAGTCTACAGAACAAACCATCTTTATACAATAACTTGCCTAGTTACCCTAATTACCCTAGTGAAGCCTTTAAATTTCACTTTAAGCTGTATAGAAATGTCTTGAAGAATATCTAGTGTAATGTTATTTGCTGTCATCATGACAAAGAGAAAATAAATCAGTTATTAGAAATGAGACATTAAACTAGTATGTTTAGAAATGTACTGACATTATCTGCTCTCTGTTAAACAGAAATCGGGGAAAAAATAAGCAGGGGGCGAATAATTCTGTCTTCAACTGTATATATATATATATTGCTTGCATGGGTCAATAAGTACAGTGAAATCAGGTCAATTGGGACACTTTTCTTTGGTCATCTCAATGGCAAAAAGTGTCCCAATTGACCTGATTTTCACTGTACCAAATTACCTGAACTCACCCTACACGTTGTTTAATTATTGAATGAATGATTTTGTTAGGTTAAAGGCCCAGTAATGAAGTATTGCCAAGTATAGTTACCCACGGGGTGCAAATTATATGGGGGTTTGGGGTGAATTAACCCCCTATTTAGTTTTTCTCTTTAGTTTTCTCTGATCTGTATATTAAATAATAATATTAATAATAATAATAAAATAATAGATAATATAAATGTACATTTGACCACCCCAATAGACTGATTTCTCATGGCTGCCATTTTAAAAGTGAAAGCGAGGCTGCAGTGGGAAGAAACCCAGAAAAAAAAAATACTAATACTTCCCTTCTTAGACTTTAGAGACCTGAAACTTGCCTATAGCACTTATTCATTGTTGCTCTTAGTTGTGAAAATTGCTTCCTTGTCCTCATTTGTAAGTCGCTTTGGATAAAAGCGTCTGCTAAATGACTAAATGTAAATGTAAAATGTGTCGCCTGGAGTCACACAGGAACAGCGTCCGTGATGGCGTATTGTTGTGTACTGATTGTTTATCTTAACAGCAAAAAGAAAGTGACACACATTTATTATTTCATCACTTTCCGAGTGACCCGAAGGTCTGTTCTAAATGTATAGTGAAAATAAAAATGGATATCAGAGATCATTTTCCGCTAAGTTAAGGGGAATGGCACTAGTTAGCTAACATTTTCTTTCTCAAACACACGTTTCAGATGCCATTAATCAAACTTAAGTTAATGAACTGATTCTTTCACTGTATTAAACTTGTCACCATACTGAGTTTCGGTATTAGAATAAAAAAAACTTCAATTTCCCGCTAACTTTTAAGCGCTGTTGGGCACGTTCTTAAACAGCACTGATTTGCCATTGTGTTTCACCAGTGCTCAACAGAAGTGACTGTGATTGTTTGGCGGTGAAGGTTAGCTCAGACAAAAGCCCTGCCCATTAATCCACGCCTATTGTGTGTAATTTGACGTGGAAATGAAGCAAATTTGACGCGCAAATGTAGCAAGTAATCTCAAAATGTTCACGCGTCTATGTTCACACTTACGCAGTGTTCACACTAGACGCAGAACGCATGAATATCTCCCGCTATTTGCACGTTCTGTGTCTGGTGTGAACACAGCATAAGTGTTCACGGGACACTTTTCTAGTAAAATAGTTGTTTTCATCTGCATATAACCTCAGTGTACAGTCAAATTAGATGCATAGTCTGTGTAGTTTGACCAACAGCAACCATTGACAAAGCTAATCAAAGGTTACTGTAGGTCAGAATACACTAAATATGCCTAAAAATACTGAAAATAGTTTGTGTTGATCAGGGCATCAGATCGTCAGGCTGCTCTGGATTTAGACCTGAAGTCTGTGCAAACGTCGCTCCGGGAGCTTGAGTTATTCCTGAAGTGGCTCCACGAGTCGGAGACTACAGTCAATGTGTTATCAGACGCCGCCCAGAGGGAGGGGCTTTCTCAAGACTCCGCCCACAACAAACAACTGAAGTCTCAGCTCGAGGTAAGAACTGCAGTTACATTTCTACAAGTGCGCTTGTAATACAGTCTGTCTTGACTTGAGCCAACTCTGAAGCTTATTCCTGCCAGAACACTTCAGCTGACCATTTTATCATGTTACATTTTTTACAAGTACGCTTATAATCCAGTCTGTCCATTTGGGACTATTTCTGTTACGCTACGGTGCTTTTCCGGGGCCGGGTCGAGGGGGTAGCAGTCTTAGGAGAGAATAGGAGGCTTCCCTCTCCCCAGACACTTCCTCCAGCTCCTCCAGGGAGATCCCGAGGTGTTCCCAGGCCAGCCGAGAGAGGGCGTACTCACACTATGCCATCCGTACCGTGCCCAGGCCCGTTTCCCGGATCGTTTGAGAAGTGTGAGTGCGCTGAATTGGGCTCAAGCATGGTTCACTTGGCCGGCCCTGGCCCGGTTGGAAGAGGTGTGCCTGAGCGCGGTTCACTTGGGCTTTGGCGCGGTACGCTTGTGTGTGAGTGCAAAACGCGCCAAAGCCCGAAACTGAAAGCGAGACGTGACTCTTAAGGGGCTGTTTCATTTGGATTTATTAATGATTCTTACTGTTCAGTGAACGCAAACTGCCGTAGTTTATTAAAGACGAAACCCCTCACTGCACGACAGCTGCACCTTCAGCAGACCTCCTCATTCCTGCAGCACGAGAGCTTTATGATTGTTTATGAGCGCCAAAAGTGGCGGATCTGTTCAGCGAAATATCTGACTGTGTGTTCCCGCATCCCTAAGGACTGTTTGGCAAAATATCTGACGGCATGTCAAACCATTGAAACGATATAACTAGAGAAATCTCCACTGTGCTGCTGAGTGAGAGAGCGCTTCTCACTGAACAGCGCAGCAGCGATGACGTAAGCGTGCCAAAGCCCGTTTGTGGTGTGAGCGCGGGCCGTCGGGGGAGACTGGAGGGGGGACAAGCGTGCTTTGGCCCGGTTCGAGGCAACTGTACCTAGTTTGAGTACGGCCATAGTCCCTCCAGCGTGTCCTGGGTCTTCCTTTGTCTCCTCCCGGTGGGACATGCCTGGAACACCTCCCTAGGTAGGCGTCCAGGAGGCATCCGAAACAGATACCGAAGCCACCTCAGCTGACTTCTCTCAATGTGGAGGAGCACACTCTACTCTGAGCTCCCCCCGGGTGACAGAGCTCCTCACCCTACCTAAAAGGGTGCACCCTACCACCCTGCAAACTCATTTCGGCTGCTAGTATCCGAGATCCTATCCTTTCAGTCCTGACCCGAAGCTCATGATCACAGGTGAAAGTAGGAACGTAGATTGACCAGTAAATCGAGAGCTTTGCCTTTCGGCTCTGCTGCTTCTTTACCACAATGGTCCGGTACATCGACCGCATTACTGCTGCCGCTGCCCCGATCCACCAGCCAATCTCACGTTTCACCCTTCCTTCACTCCTGAACAAAACCCAGAGATACTTGAACTCTCCTCCACCTGGGGTAAGGACCAATAATGCATTTTTTAAAGCAATAATCCCAAATTATGTGTGTAATCGTTTCTATTTTATAACTTTAGACTTTGCAGCTGATTCTGCCCACCCACTCTAATGAGACAAAACTGTCTTGTGACTATTTTGGGTTTGATCCATCAGTTAGACGTGGGCAGACATTTCCAAATCCACCGCATCCTTGTCATAAACACCCTGTAATCAGATGTTAGCTCGCGAGTCGTGC
Source organism: Danio rerio (assembly GCF_049306965.1). Classification (NCBI taxonomy): domain Eukaryota; kingdom Metazoa; phylum Chordata; class Actinopteri; order Cypriniformes; family Danionidae; genus Danio; species Danio rerio. Next base: position 1,376,229 of record NC_133198.1, read on the forward strand.
TTTTGAATGTGTGTGTATGTGGACTGTGAGCGATCCATTGTCTCAGTCCGAGAGAAATCTGGGACATTAAAGCGTTTGCGAGCGCTGTTCAATTATCCCTGCGTCAGCCCTCATTAGTCGGCACGTCAGCCACACTGCAGCATAGGTGTAATCAAGCTATAGATGACTTCAGGAGCTCGTCCTCTTTTATTCTGTCTCCTCCGACGTCTTCACTTCTCTGCGTGTTTGTCCTGAGAGATTTATACACACACAGTTTGATCTCTTTATCTGCTGTCGACCGGAATCAGGAGTATCAGCCTCACGCTCTGTCTGCTAACAATCGTGCACACGAAATCTACAAATGCCTTCAGCTTGTGTGTTAAACAGATGATCTATTATTAACAAGACACATGCCAGTCATTTTAGTTTGATAATCTGTTAATGACAAACATTTCAGGGGGAACTGGAATTGGTTGTTGAAATAATCGAGGAAATTAATGTCATTACTTTTTGCCAGAGTGCTGACACACTAATTCTATTTTCGATTACTATTTAGGAGGGATAGTGTGCGAATTAGGACGCAGCATGTGGATTTCATTGAGTGTTCTTTTGGTTTTGTGTTTCTTGGCAACAAATGACATGTTTGCGCCCTTGAAGGGCACTTTGTAGGGTCAGTCTGAAGTGAGCAACTGGATTGTTTCATCAAGGGCACTCCCCGAAGGACGCGTTAGTCAAGTGTGCAGGCGATTGTCACTTCAGCATCCAGTCTAGAGTCTTCAATGTTCATTTTCAAAAATGACTTTATTTGATCAGAGCAGTTCTCATCTTCTCTCTGTCTCTCTCTATATATATATATCTTGTCGTGGATCCCAGTTTTAAGAGCAACAAATAATACCCTGACTTCTAGTTGATCATTTGTAAAAGTGGCAGAAGGTAGATTTTTCAGATGAATCGTCTGTCAAACTCATCACAAATACTGCAGAAGACCTACTGGAACCAGCATGGACCAAGATTCTCATAGAAATCAGTCAAGTTTGGTGAAGGAAACATCATGGTTTAGGGTTTGGGATCTGCAACATCAACAGCTTGAGATATCAAGACATCTGTGCTGCCCATTACATTACAAACCACAAGAGAGGGACAATTCTCCAGCAGGATAGCGCTCCTTCTCATGGATGGGGAGCAACAGTGTACAGCCACTTGCAGATCTCTCCAGAGATGTTCAATAGGATTTAGGTCTGGGCTCTGGCTGGGCCACTCAAGAACATTCACTGAGTTGCTGTGAAGTCCCTCCATTGATGTTTTGGCGGTGTGCTTTGGGTCATTGTCCTGCTGGAAGATGAAGTGTCGCCCCAGTCTGAGGTCAAGAGCACTCTGTAGCAGGTCTTCATTCAGGATGTCTCTGTACATTGCTGCATTCATCTTTCCCTCTATCCTGACTAGTCTTCCAGTTCCTGCTGCTGAAACACATCCCCACAGCATGATGCCAACACCACCATGCTTCACTGTAGGGATGCTGTTAGCCTGCTGATGAGCGCTGCCTGCTGTTCTCCAAACGTAACGCCTGGCGTTCACTCCAAAGAGTTCAGTTTGAGTCTCATCAGAGCAGAGAGTTCAGTTTCTGATGGTCTGAGAGTTCTTCAGATGCCTTTTGGCAAATTCCAGGCGATGAGTGGCTTCCGTCTGGCCACTACAGGCCTGATTGGTGGGTTGCTGCACAGATGGTTGTCCTTCTGTAAGGTTCTCCTCTCTCCACAGAAGAACGCTGGAGCTCAGACAGAGTGACCATCGGGTTATTGATCACCTTTCTCCCCGGATCACTCAGCTTAGATGGCCGGCCAGCTCTAGGAAGAGTCCTGGTGGTCAAACATCTTCCATTTCCGGATGATGGAGGCCGCTGTGCTCATTGGAACTTTCAGAGCAGCAGAAGTTTTTCTGTCACCTTCCCCAGCCTTGTGTCTTAAAGCAATCCTGTCTCGGAGATCTACAGACAATTCCGTTGTCTTCATGCTTGGTTTGTGCTTTGACATGCACTGTCAACCCTGGGAGCTCATATAGACAGGTGTATGCCTTTTCAAATTATGTCCACTCACCTGAGCTCACCTTAGAGCTTCACGCCAAAGGCTGTGAATACTGATGTACATCTGATTTTACAGCCTTTAAATAAATGTGCAACAATTTAAAAAACTCTTTCTTCACATTGTCATTATGGGGGATTATGTGTAGAATGTTGAGGAAATCAATCAATTTAATCCTTTTTAGAATAATGCTGAAACATAAACAAATGTGGGAAAAGTGAAGCGCCATCAATACTTTCCGGCTGCACTGTAACTGAGGTTAATAAAAACGTCTGTATTTTATAGATGTCAAAACAAGATAAGTTTTTGCCTCTGGCAATTACCACAACCTTAACACCTTAGTCATTTTTGAAGGTGCCTTTTCTCCTCTGCATGCATAACAGCGAGATTCATTTACTTGACAAAATTGATTCACTTTGTATTATATTTATGAATAATAAGCATTTGCTTCTTTTATGATTCCACTGTTAGCATGCTTCAATCACAGCTTCACTTTATTGCACTAAACAAAACGCCTGCTGTTCACTACGTTCACAAGTCAAGGCTGCGGCTTTGATTCCCACACGTTGTGATTTTAAAAACATAAAGCTTATTTCTGCGTGCCTTTAATTTCAAGATAAAAGCATTAACAGTTGACAGTTTCTTTCTTTATTTTTTGCATAATCCGCACTTTGTAGTCGCCGCTTATGTGTAGCATTTGGCCCATATTCATGTTTCTCAAGGACACGTTCAGATCATTCATGTCCTTGTAAGAAAGCGTATTTGTAAGTGGCCTATTTTATAACCAGATGACATGTTATGGAAGTGTTCCTTCTTTGCGGATGTCTCTGTGATTGTTTGACGCCAATGGCAGTGACATTAGACATTATTAGACCCACACAGAATCTCTCCAAGCAGAAATACACACATTTTTTAACCTTCTCTGCTGAAAAATCCAGCTTAATCCAGCCTAGGCTGGTTTTAGCTGGTCGACCAACCTGGTTTTAGAGGGGTTTTGGCCGTTTCCAGCCATTTCCAGCCTGGTCTTAGCTGGTCAGGCTGGAAAATGACCAGCCAAATCCAGCTACAACCAGCTTGACCAGCCTGTTTTAAGCTGCATATAGCTGGTTTTGGCTGGACTACCAGCTTGGCTTGGCTGGTCAAGCTGGTTTTAGCTGGTCATCTCCCAGCCTGACCAGCTAAGACCAGCCTGGAAATGGCCAAAACCCCTCTAAAACCAGGATGGTCGACTAACTAATACCAGCCAACTAGCCTAGGCTGGATTAAGCTGGATTTTTCAGCAGGGTATCATTCATTCTATTTATTTGCGTATGTAAATGTGTGTAAATATATATTCATGTCAGTACAGTGTATTATATAATAAATGTTTATAGGATTTATGTACAGTGCAAAGTCTTTTAGTAGGTATACAGTTAAAGCCAGAATTATTCACCCTCCTGTGATTTATTTATTTATTTATGTATTTATTTTCTTTGTCAAATATTTCCCAAATGATGTTGAACAGATTCAGGATTTTTTTCACAGTATTTACTAAAATATTTTTTTTTCTTTTGCAGAAAGTCTTGTTTGTTTATTTGGGCTAGAATAAAAGCAGTTTTACATTTTTAAAGCCATTTTAAAGTGAATATTATTAGCCATCTTAAGCAGTATTAATTTTGGATTGTCTCCAGAACAAACCACTGCTATACAATGACTAATTACCCTAACTTTACTCTAATTGACCTAGTTAGCCTTTAAATGTCACTTTAAGCTGAATACTAGTGTCTTGAAGAATATCTAGTCGACCTCCAAAGACTACGTCGAATAGTTCGGACTGCTGAGCGAATCACTGGTACAACCCTCCCTACTCTCCAAGAACTGTGCTTATCCAAAGCAAGCAAAAGGGCAGCCAAAATCACTCTGGACCCCTTACACCCAGCACACTGCCTCTTTGAACTTTTACCTTCTGGTCAACGCTACAGAACACTGCGCACCAGAACAGCCTGGCACACAATAAATACTTATTTACCCTGCACTTGGGTCCTCGCTCCTTTTTTCCTAACACAAACCGTGTCAAGTGGTGCTTGTGCGAAGTGCAACAAAGTACATGAAATGTCAACGTAGGAGTCATGGTCATTTGCTGAATTCATGTTTACTTAAAATAAATTAAAAAAGCAGCTCATACTGTAGGAATGGAAATGCATTTTGTGTCAATGGCACCTAAAAGTGTAGGACATGCAATCTTGTTTTACTTTTTTCCTTTTTTTTTTCTCCATGAATGATGACATTTTGTGAAACCTTGTCGAGGAGTGAGAATAGCGGCTTATTTGACCAACAGTAAATTCTGCCCACTGGTTTTTCAAAGCCACGGTTGCTCTGAAAATATGACTGTTACCCACATAGTGCCCTAAGCATTCTCTTACTATTTTATTTGCACCGTGGGTTCATGGTTGACATTTCGTTGTTTACTGTTGTTTCCAGCGATTTGCTTCCCATCCGTCTTTGTCACTGTACACGTCTAAATCAGGCTGAAATCACCGTGGTTGCTCAGTGTGATGAGACAGACAGACTTATCAAACTCAGATCAGGAGACCGAGAGAGATTTGAGACTCGGGATTGTTTGTAACCTTGTGAATGTGAAGTGCCGTGTTGTGATGTATTCCTGAATGAAACAGCAGGGTTTTGATCCTTCAGGAATTGATTATATGCTGAAAAGCGGTTGTTTTGTAGCAGAATCGAGGCAGGTGGTTGGTAGAATAGGCTTGGGAATGGAAATCTGTGAAGTCAGAATGAAATTAGAAGTAATTCGGTTTACGTCCTTAAAGAGAGAGTGTAGCATAAAACAGCAGTGTCATCGCCTGTATGACTGTATTACTCTAGTTCTGCAATGGTGATGAAAAGAAAACATTTGGAAACCTTGCTGGTTGCTTATTTCTATGTTTAGGGAGTACAGACTGATGCATTTACCCTTTAAACACAATAAAAAATATTGTAATAATGACGACACTGTTGTTTGGTTGACGGACAACAATTTAAGATTTTTTTTTATTGAAAATTCTGCCTCCAGTTTAAAAAAAACAACACATATATACATTTTTTACTGCTGGATTTAATAAAATAATGTTAAATAAGGGAAGTTTTAGCTGATTCCGAGAGGAGCATATCATATTGATCCAAGCCTACGATAAATAGACAGATTTCACTCTACTTCCTTTTCTACATTTTGGAAGAAAGAATCCCCCCTTCCACCCCATCTCCTCCTTTTAGTTTCCTACTTTACTAGGGGGAGCTCTCAAGACCTACCTGATCTCAGACCCCCTTACATGCTAAACGACCAGGTGGGAGTCCAGGGCTCAATTATCTCCCAGCTCTGGGTTCTCTCCTGGGACAGCATGCCAAACCTGCTAGTAACTTCAAGCAATATCTAAGTTTGAACTCTTGAAAGAAAATTAATTGAGCGAACAAATAAACTAAATTAAATTAAATAGATTTTGTTGTTAGAAAGAAAAATACCATGGTAGTGTTTTAGATTATATAACTTATAATAGCTTATCATTCATTCATTAATTTTTTAGTAGTCTCCCTCTCCCCAGACACTTCCTCCAGCTCTGTTCCCAGGCCAGCTGAGAGACATGGTCCCTCCAGCGTGTCCTGGGTCTTCCCCGAGGCCTCCTCCCGGTGGCAAATGTTTGGAGCACCTTCCTAGGTAGGCGTCCAAGAGGCATCCGAAACATGCCTGAGGAACCTCAGCTGACTTCTCTCGATGTGGAGGAGCAGCGGCTCTACTCCGAGCTCTTTCTGGGTGACAGAGCTCCTCACTAGAGATCTGCGTGGGATCAAATTTTGAATCCCGCTCCCGAACCCGACTGCTCCCGCTTATATTCAGCATTTGTTGTACCGCTGCCCGCCCCGCCGAAAACCATCCAGCTATACAGAGTCCAGACAGCCTTTAACAAACTGTCTGTATAAACACACACACACATAAGCACCAAGCAAGTGACACACACACAGACGGCATCACGCTCTCTCTCGTTCACACACATACATATGCGTGCTCACTCGCTCGGGAGTCCAAAATGACACCAGTTACCGACCGCTCCCACGCTTTATTCGGAATGCAAACCTCTACTCCTCATCCTACCTATATGGCTGCGCCCTGCCATCCTGCAAAGGAAACTAATTCTGGCCGCTTGTATCCGAGATCTTGTCCTTTCAGTCCGGACCCAAAGCTCATGAGCATAGATTAGAGTAGGAATGTAGATTGACCGGTAAATCGAGAGCTTTGCCTTTTGGCTCAGCTCCTTCTTTACCACAACGGACCGGTACATAGACCGCATTACTGCTGCCGCTGCACCAATCTCCATCCTTCCCTCACTAGTGAACAAAACCCCAAGATAATTGAAATCCTCCACCTGGGGTAAGGAGTTTCCTCCAACCTGGAGATGGTAAACCACCTTTATCTGGTGGAGCCCCATGGCCTCGGACTTTGAGGTGCTGATTCTCACACTCAACAGCAAACCGCCCCAGCATAAAAGGCGCACAAAACAAAGGACAAATAGCACAAAACAAACAATACAAGAAAAACATTTACACAATCTGTAATCATGTACATACAAATAATAACAAAACAATGTTAATAAATAACAGACGTAAAATACTCAAAAAACCAACACATGCAAGATTTGGAGGAAACATCAACCATCAAATTTGACTTGGTCAAACTCAAAACATCGAAAACGGAGTGGAAAAACAAGAGCAACATTGTCCAGGAATCATAAGTGCCCTACTTTCAACTCTTCAAAAGATAAGCAAGCACGAGCACATTTTTGACGCAAGGAACAGGCTCATTCATACAGGTCTGGAGCAACATTTCAGACTAAACCTATCAAGAATCTCCACTGTCAGTCTGAACTATTCCTTTAAGACAGTAAATGGGGTCACGCTATTGATTTCCTGTTAGCTTTAGTGAGCGTACGTCATCACAGGTCATCAGAAGGATCAAATCAGCATCAGAGCATCAGAGTGTGTGTGTGTTCCAGTCATTCACCGTTCCCATCGTCTCTCTTTCGTTTTTTTTCCCTCCAAAGCGTCTCACTGCTCTATTTCTCCGTCTCTCCAGAGATGTGCTCTCTTTCAGCAAAGTGTGTCACCCTCACTCATTCCCTTTATGAATTTTCACACAGACACACACTCATTCTTACGGTGCTAAAAGATGAGCTCCGTCTCCTGAACGCTCTCCAGAGTTTCTCTCTGTCCGCTATATCAACCCTCCTCCTCTCTCTCTCTCTCTCTCTCTTTCTCTCAAAGCATCATCCTCTCCCTCGTTCATTCTCCTTTTTCCTCGTCCTGTATTAAATCTCAGTGTGACTCTTGTTTATCGCTGGAGAGGAGCGCAGATATTGCTGACGCTCTTTAGTGTGTGTGTTTTTGTGACATGGCTCGTCACATTTGGCTGGTGGTGGGGAGTATGTGAGCGTGCGTGAACGAATGTGTGTGTGTGTGTGCGGTGAGGATGCGTGCTCTCAGACGCTGGCAGTCGTGTGCAGGCAGAGTTAGGATGATGGCTGTAGTTCGGACGTCTCTGCAGAAAGTGGTGGTCTTTTTACACCGGCTCCAGAGAATGGCGATTTCCTCACCGCGGTACCAGAAACTGTGCAAGGTTAGTAATCTCTGATGCACTTGCTGTCTTTTGCCGGACTGTAGCCGGACTTTGCATTAGAGATCTGTTTTATTGGGAGGTCTTATGAAGTTGAACAGTCGCATGGAGTTTTAGTGCCGTATATGTTCTTTCATAAAATGTGAGTGTTTGGTTTTAGTTATTTATTAAAGCTCAAGTTTGTCATTTGTGCAGATGTGGTCTGTTCTTTATACCGAATGGCAATACTGGGAACTCATACAAGCCATGTGCTTTATTTTGATCAGCTTTGCTGTCAATTCTGCCACATGTTCAGACATACAGAAGATTGAAAGTATGTTACTGTTAATCCTTCATTGCATACATATAACAACAACACTAGAATAGGAATAGTTTGGTTTTATCAGGAGTTATTTTGAAGAGTGTTTGGTTTTGGTGTATTTATTAATGCTGAAGTTTGTCATTTGCAGACATGTGGTCTGTTCTTTATACCAAATGGTGATACTAGGAACCATGTGAGACTGGAACAGGTATTTTAAAGTCAAAGCCAGCATTATTGTCCAAAAATAAGCATATATTGATTTTTTTTTATCATGACTTCCTCTGAAGTGGTAGTTGAAGAGTTGCATGGAGTTTCAGTTGAACTGTGTTGTGGTAACACTTTGTTTACTGTCACAGTATTAACAGCTATTAACCAACTCTACTGGTGTAATAGTTACTACGGTGGAAGTTGGGTTTAGGTTGAGGGTTGGATCATATTTTGATAATATTTTATAATTATTAATGAACAGTTAATGTATATTAAGCTGGTGATAAGCTAATAGTTGATAGCATGAATTGTAACCTAAAGGGTTACGTAAGTTTGATGTTTGCTTTTTACATTTTTATTGTGTTTGGTTTTAGTGCATTTATTAAGGCTCAAGTTTATATTTTATTTGCCATTTGTGCAGATGTGGTCTGTTCTTTATACCAAATGGCAATACTGGGAACTCATACAAACCATGTGCTTTATTTTGATCTGCTTTGTTGTCAATTCTGCCTCATGTTTAGACATACAGAAGATTGAAAGTATGTTACTGCCAGACCCTCGTTGAAAACATATAACAAAAACACTACAAGAGGAACGGTTTGGTTTTATCAGGAGTTCCTTTGAAGAGTGTTTGGTTTTGGTGCATTTTTTAATGCTAAAGTTTGTCATTTACGGAGATGTGGTCTGTTCTTTATATCAATTGGTGAAACTAGGAGCCATGTGAGACTGGAACTGGTATTTTAAAGTCAAAGCCAGCATTATTGTTCAAAAATAAACGGTCCCACTTTATATTAAGTGTCCTTAACTACTATGTACTTGCATCAAAAAATAAATACAATGCACTTACTGTGTTTATAATGTATTTATGAACACTTGTGGTGCTTTTGAGTTGGGATAGAGGTTGGGTTATGGACAGGTTTGGTGGTATGGGTAGGTTTAAGGGTGGGTTAAGGTGTAAGGGATGGTCAACAGTGTATTTACAAATGTAACTACAAAAGTTAATTACAGATGTAATTACATACATGTATTTAATCAAGCATAAGTACACAATAAATACATGTATTTACACAATAAGTACATTGTAACAAACTATTAATTCCTATGTAAGTACATATTAGTTAAGGCCACTTAATATAAAGTGGGACCAAATAAACATATATTGATTTGGTTTTATCATGACTTCCTCTGAAGTTGTAGTTGAAGAGTTGCATGGAGTTTCAGTTGAACTGTGTTGTGGAAACACTTTGTTTTATGTCATGGTATTAACAAACTATTAACTAACACCACTGGTGTAATAGTTACTATGGTAGAAGTTGGGTTTAGGTTTTGGGCAGGATCATATTTTGATCATATTTTATAATTATTAATGAACAGTTAATGTATATTAAGCAGATGATAAGCCAAAAGTAGATAGCATAAATTGTAACCTAAAGTGTTAGCTATGTTTGATGGTTTTTTGTATTTTTTTTAATTGTGTTTGGTTTTAGTGCATTTATTAAAGCTCAAGTTTATATTTTGTTTGTCGTTTGCAAGAGATGTGGTCTGTTTTTTGTAATGAATGGCAAAACTGGCTACTCATTCAAGCCATGTGCTTAATTTTGATCAGTTTTATTGTCAATTCTGCCACATGTACAGACATACAGAGAATTAAAAGTATGCTACTGTCAGACTCTGGGTGCATACAAATAGCAAAAACACTACAAGAGGAATGTAAATTGACAATAAATACTGTTTATTTCAGTAAAAATTAAGGGAAAAGAAACAAAAATGCCAAAACATACAAAAATACTATTCAAATCACATAAGAGAATGTACTATTTTTTTATTTATTTATTTATTTATTTAGTTATTTATTTAGTTATTTATTTATTTATTTATTTATTTATTTATTTATTATTATTATTATTATTATTATTATTATTATTATTATTATTATTATTATTATTATCATTATTGTTATTATTATTTTGTCATTTAATTTTCTGTCAAATTGAATATTCCTGTTGGTAGTAATGTGTATGAGTGATGCTGCGTTTAGCTGTTGTTCTTGTAAGCTGTCACCAGTCATCCTCTCTCTCTCTCTCTCTCTCTCTCACTCTCTGTGTGTGTGTGTGTGTGTGTGTGTGTGTGTGTGTGTGTGTGTGTGTGTGTGTGTGTGTGTGTGTGTATGATGGAGATTAGAGAAAGCAACAGCTGTTCTGATATTCAGTGTTTAGCCGAAATCCTCACAGGATTTACACACACAGTACACAGCCTTGCTGAAAGACGGAGAGCATTTTAAACAATACCGTGTTCATCTTGCTTGTGTGTGTCTGTGTGTGTTTGTGTTTTTATTAAAGAGACCGCTGCACGTGGCAGGGTTGTGTGTGTTAGTAAGAGAGAGGTCCTTTTTTTAGTCTTAGACAGCAGAGCTTGCATGCATTAAATGGCTCATATTCAACACTTTCTGTAATGCACTTTAGAATCTTTGTCTATTTTATTGAATGCTTTTTTTGCTGTTATACACTAAAATGCTTTTTCATCCTATTTTTTAAAGCAGCAGCTAAATGTATGCATCTTTAAATTATGTTTTGTTTGTAAATGAGGTTTGAGGTTTAATTAGTACTTTATTTCGTCCCTAATACTCAATATTATGCTAGTTTTGTTCTAAATGTTTCAACCAAAAAAGCAACACTTTCTTGATGGCTTGGTTTTTATTTCTGCGCTGGTGATTTGTTTATTTATTCTTTGTCTATACCAAATGTAAATGGATAGTTCACACACCCTTAAGTGGTTTTAAATCCTTCTATTTCTTTTTTAACTAATGAAGGAAAAGAGGAATGTTTAAAGTTGATCAGTTTTGACATTGATTGTAAAGAAGACATATCATGCAAGTCAATGGCTACCAGTTTCTTAAAATTCATTTTGTGTTCAGCTGAGGAAAGGAGCTCGATGATGCTAGAACAGGTGGGTGGAGAATTTCCAATTGTTGGGGGAACTTTCACTTTAAATCTCATAGGTTAATAATCCCACTCAACTACACTCTAAAAAAGATTGTTTAGACCAAACAAAAACAATAAGTGCAACAATTTGCATCAATATATTCAAGCTACGACAACATCTAATAAAAATGAAGTTCAACAAACTTTATTATGTTAGCCAAATGACATTTCCTCTTCAATCAGAATTTTCTTACATAGCATAAACTCCATTTTTAAGTCAAATACTCCAAAAATTAAGTTGTTTCAACTAGTTTTTTAATTAAAATGTAAAACAAATCCTTAATTACATGCGAGCTTCCCGGTTTACTCAAATTAAGTAGCTGAAAAGGTTTAATTTTTTGTTTGTTTTCAAATTTACTGTTCATTTAGTTGCTTGTCAGAAATAAATTCAACAACAACATTTATTTGTTTTCCAGTAATTTTTTTGGTTTGTTTTTGTTTTAAACCACAGGGCCATTCATTCCATTGTGGCGGCCCCAGATTAACAAAGGGACTAGGTCGGTAAAAAAAAATAAAAAATTAAACCACAGATTTCTATTGTTTTACAAAACAAAAACATGTACGGTGACATATAAAAATAACAAAACACATCAGTGTATGAGCTTAAAAATATAAAACAACTCCATTATATATTTACCTTTAAATTAGTCACATTTCTAGTTGATGTAATTATCATTATTTTCCTGTTTTGAAAACATAATAAACTTATTCTGGAAACTTAAAAGTTTTAATCTAAACAGCAATTTAGAGTTTTTAAGTTACAACAATGTATTAAACTATGTTGTAATAACAAACTTCTTGAGTTGTTTTTTTAGAGTGTATGGTTACCGGTTGAAGCATGAATCAAGTTCAAATCAATGATGCTTGCTTACAGGACAGCCACTGGCACTGCACCTTTTACTCCCCTCTGCTGAAGGTCTACTAGCCCTCAAGGAGCCTGTTGTTGGGGTGTTGGATTCGCCTTGTGGTGCCATCGCAGAGAGGCCATAAGTCACTTTCCAAAACCTTTTCACTCAATGTTCCACACTGGTGAAAGGATCTTCCCATTCCCACTCAGGTTGCAGATTCACTGGTATCCTTGAATTGACAACTAGAAACCCATCTCTTCTGAGAACACCTGAACCCCGGTGAATAAAACCAAAAACTCCCATTGAAGCTCTTTCTCTCACTCTTACTCTCTCTAAAAAATAACAAACAAGCTACTTTAAATAAATAGCACTTCTCATATGCATTGCCTCTTCTTGTTGAATCGCTGAATGCCTCTTCAACTGTAAGTCGCTATGAACAAAAGCGTCTGCTATATGACTAAATGTAAACAAAGCTGTGTGTTGGATATGTGGAGATTGCTGTTCTGATTCATTCATTTATTCATTTTCTTTTCGGCTTAGTCCCTTTATAAATCTGAGGTCGCCACAGCGGAATGAACCGCCAACTTTTACAGCATATGTTTATTTAGTGGATGCCCTTCTAGCTGCAACCCATCACTGGGAAACATCCATACACACTCAGTCACACACATACACTATGCACAATTTAGTTCATTAATTCCCCTATAGCGCATGTGGTTGGGAGCACCCAGAGGAAACCCACGCCAACACGGGGAGAACATGCAAACTCTTGCTTGAACTAGCGACCTTCTTGCTGTAAGGTGAACGTGTTACCCACTACGCCACCGTGCAGCCTGCTGTTCTGATATTGCACAGAAATATACTTTTTTTGGTTGACAGAGTTGAATGATTTATTCGCTGAGTTTTCACATGTTGTGTGGTTTGGATAGACGGTATATTTCAGTTAATGATCCGGGTATACAGGTTTGATATGTAAATGCTAAAATATGCCAAGCTCTGCATCCAGCTTACTATAACTCAAAAGAACATACAAATCCTGTTTTCATGATATACCTCCTTGAAGTCAGCCAGACTCAGCAGCCAGTTTTGAGTGAGGGAGAGGATTAGAAAGAGAGAGAAACTTTGCATTATACATGCGTAAAAGTAGTCATTTAGCACAGTGGTCCTCAACCACCGGACTTCCGACCGGTACCAATTCAAGGATCTATTGGTATCAGGCTACACAAAAAAAACAAGTAATTATTTTTGTTTTATTTATTTTCCAGTACTGTTATAGTCTGAATGATCTGAAAATCTTTTATTTTAAATCTCGGTCACTTGAGCACCCAAATTTAACCCTCAAGCTAGCAAAATGAGTAACACAGATGTCTTTGGAAAGTTTCTTTGCAAAGGGCAAAAGGCCCAGGACCCATGAACTGCCAAGGAATGGATCTTAAACCCATTTGTCAACAAATCAGGTGAGTCAATCATGTCTGTGCAAGAAAGTCACCTGCTGGAGATTGCAAATGATGGCAGCATTTTAGGGGCCGCTTGCATATCACGACTTTTGTAGTTCACGTATGTTTGTTAGTTCTAATGGAGGTGTGCAGCTTGTGCGCGCAAGCAGCATGGCGTGCTCCTGCCTTCCAGATGCACCCAGTCGAATGAATCCTGCGAATGCACCACCAGTCATGTGACTAAAACTGACCGATCAGCTTCATATTTTGTTTGGATTATACACGTCAATAGACTAATTATCTCAGACAAACACAGAACACCCAAACACTGCAGTGCTTTTTAATCTTCTCCATAAATAAAACATTGTATCAGAGCTGCAGGAGTGTTTTGTAAGCTAGTCATCCTCTGAGAAAACGGTTGATGGTCCCCTAGCAACTTACAAACCACCGGTCCACGGTAAAATTTTCAACTGTTGACCAGTCGGCAGTGTTAAAAAGGTTGGGGATCACTGATTTAGCAGACGTTTTCATCTTAAATGATATTGGACACAGGATACTCTCACTAAAGAATCTTGAGGTTATGTTTTTGATAAAGAGACAATAGCTGTTTCCATACAAAGATGTTACTTAAATATATGCCTAAAACTATATACAGTTGAAGTCAGAATTATTCGCCCCCCCCCCTGTTTATTTTTGTCCTTAATTTCTGTTTAATAGAGAGAAGATTTTTTTTTCAACACATTTCTAATCATAAGTTTTATTAACTCATCTCTAGTAACTGATTTAGTTTATCTTTGTCATGATGACAGTAAATAATATTAGACTAGATATTCTTCAAGACACTTCTATACAGCTTAAAGTGACATTTAAAGGCTTCACTAGGGTAATTAGGGTAACTAGGCAGGTTAGGGTAATTAGGCAAGTTATTGTATAATGATGGTTTGTTCTGTAGACTATCAGAAAAAAAAAATTAGCTCAAAGGGGGGCTAATAATTCTGACTTCAACTGTTTGTCACGTAAAAGATTGGTGGCAACTATTCAGAGAAATGAAGTTTGCTGCACTAAGAGACGCAGCGTGAGTCTTTTACTTAAAAAATGAGTATAAAAAATGAGTTTCACCCTGAAAAACGAAATGCAACAAATGCAGTGTGGTGCCTTTTGGAGGCATGAGACGCTCTTTGTAAATGCATAATAAATAAAATAAACAAATAATAAAAAGTTTATCTGACTGAGTTGGGTGCATATGTGCTTTATGTGAATTTTTTCAAAATGCATGTGCATCCTGACGTATGCATCAAACATTTTTTTCATGCAAATAGCGCAACATTCGCATAAAAATAGGTGGGTGGATACCTAGCTTATAACCGTAATAATAAGAGTTGAAAATCACAATTTATGTTTTGTCATATTTTGCCATCAGTGCAGTTGGTGAGCAAATGTTAACGATGCCCTGTTGATGCAATTGTCTTTATATAATGTCACTTTTCTGCAGTTCAATTGCGTGTTATTTTAAAGCCATTTTGTTCAATTCAATGGCCTTTTGTGATAATATCTTCATGGTTCTACACAGAGGAATCGTGTTATTGTTTTCCTGTTATGCAATCACATTATTTTAATGCCCTTAAGTTCATTTTTAATGGTTCAGTCCAATGGCCATTTTGATTAGTTCTTCATTCCGGGATTCTACCCGTCATTTAACTACTGCGTGAATGAATCTAAAACCTTACTGTACTCTGAAGGGTTTACCACACACTAAAATGGCTCACAGCGTGCGATTGGTAAGGCATGTCAAATTCATCCTGAGGTTTTGTCAAAAATGAATAGAAAAGTGCAACCATGGTCTGGCTCCCAATGGAACACAGTAAGCGGTTAGATAAATGTTGCATCTACAAGGACTCTGCAGCTTTTCTTCTATGAGAATGAAGATCTTTCATTCAGCGACCTTAAACTTTTGTCAGTCACTGTGGATCTTGTTTTCTTTGGATTCTCAGCATGTGTTTTAGCTCATGATGCAAGACACGGCTGTTGTTTTTAGGAAAGATGTTGTGAAAACTAAGATCATTGCAGCTTTTTGCCTGTAGCTTTAAAACTTGTGAAGTCTTCATAAGCTAATGTGCCACCCGTTCAGCTTTAGCAGTGTTGCCTGCTGCTGTATTATGCTGCGTATGAGTTTTCTTGATCCTTAGTAATGAAGTAGAAAATGCTGAAAGTTACTTACCGGTTGATCAGTGCCATATGTGAAGTCCATCAGACGAAACCAAAACTTCTCAGGCACCATCACTCGATTAAGCAGCCCTTGGGCCAGATGGGGAGCAGTGCGGTGATCGCTTAAGCGTCCCTGGGCGGCACTGCTGGCTCTGCACCCATGGGAAAACATCAGTCATTCTGCGCTCCATTACTCTCTCCTGGGAGGAATTCATCTTTCGGAGATCACTCGTGCCTCCACAGACCTGCTCTCCTGCACCAGCTCCATATGCCTGTGTGTGTGTGTGAGATGAATTAGTCCAGCTCGGAATCAGCCTGGAGTTTGTGTGTGCCTGGAAATACCACATCTGCCTCTAGAAATTGCATTTGGGATTGATGTTTTTCTTCCACTTTCCTTCAATCTGCCATTGAGTGGTATACACTAGAGAAAGCTCCCCTCTTTGAGCAACAGTGTGAAATAGAAACCAAAGCTTCTGGAATGAATATGTGCACAGGCAGACCTTTGAAATATGGTCATTTTGAAGAGCGATGAGATTTATTGCATTGGGCCTCACTAATAATTCTGATTAGTCAGTCAGCGTTCAGTGTTGTGTATATTGTGGACTTGCTCTGTCTCGTTTTTAATAAACCGCTGCTGCCATCTTTGTAATCATGCATTCTGTTAAAGGACTTCGGGTGCACTCACACTACACTATCTAAACAGTGCCCAGGTCCATTATTTGAATTGATTGTGAAGTGTGAGTGCTCCTTATCGGGCTCAGGTGCAATTCAGTTGGCCGGTTGGAAGAGGTGTGCCAGAGCGGGGTATGGTTGGGCTTTGGTGCGGTACGCTCGTAGTGTAAGTGCAAAGCGCGTCTAATGCCTAGTTCAGACAGCGTTATTTTAGCCCCGATTTTGACTTACCGACAGGTTTTGAGAAATTACAGACAAATGCCTGAAATCACAGGCAAATCGCTGCTCGTGCACGTGAGTGGCAATCACACAGCATGAACTAAGACGCGACAGGGTTCAACGCTAAGGACATTTTCTACTGGCCCGACTGGACCAGCGGTTCAGATTTTTACTTGCCCTGCCAAAAATTTCACTGGCACCACTAAAATAAATATTCTGCGGGTACAATATAGCAGTATGGAAAATGTGCAGGTGTTTTTTTGCAAAACAAAAGGTGGCAGTCTTAAAAAACTTAAAAATCCATGCAAAACATCACAATTTTTTTTGTGTTATACCCATGTAAATATCTGTTTCCACAACGTTAGAAACAGACGTTTCCTTTTAGCCTCGCAATTTGATGTTGCTGTCATGTTGCCATCTCTTCACTGTATTGGTTTTTACCAGGTTGTGGAAAAAAAACTACATGCTCACAACATAAACTCAGATAAAAGAAACCAAAAAGCATTATAGTGTTTACGACTTCACAGAAAAGGTAGCCTTCAAAGAGCTAAAAGTAAAAAATTTTCTCGATTCTAAGACTGTATTTGCACGCAATTGAAAAATAGTCGCAGGCAAATTTAAATCTTGTGACAAGGCAGCACAGGCCTGATCGGGCTAATAACGATTCCCTCTACTGTTCCAAACATCTCTCACGCTGGCCCCGGGCCATTGGGCAATCCTTATTGTTGAGCTCTGCGCGATCGCCGATAAGTCGCAGATTCCTGTAAGATATTCGGCGTGCTGAACATCTGGAGCTGTCGACGATTCAAATCATGCCGTGTGAATTGAGTTCTGACTGAAAATAACATCAGCGATCGCCTATAGCCAATGAGAGAGCAGCATTCACTTGTGTGTGTACGTGCTGGCCAGCGGGAGACTGGGGGAGAAGTTAAAAGCGCTCATTTTCAGTTTATTTGGAACCAAGAAATGGAGGAAAAACTAGTGGAGGTTTGACAGGAGCACCTGAGTCTGTTTGACAATTCATACTGAAAGTTAAAAACGAAAGTTGAGGAGAAATTGCTAATTCCCTTTAAACCCAGGTGAGCAAATATGCACTTTTTCTACCCCATTAAAGGCTTCTTTCTCATTATGTAGTTAATAATGAAAGATATACGACGTGTTTTTGTCTGTGAGACATAGTTTGGACGGAGTTGTCAACGATCCTTCCTATAGTAAAGTCATGCAATGTGAAAGTCCCTGTCGCCGATCCATCTTGCAGTGTAAACAAAGCAGCCATAAAACGCTAGCCCAGATAGTCAAGCAGTGTGAAAACATCTGTCACACGACTACTTTGAAAATCATGCAGTCTGAACTCGGCATAAGCCCGAAACATCACTTTTGAGGGACTGTTTTCAATGAACGCAAACTGTCATAGTTTACTAAAGATACAAACCCCTCATGGCACATCAGCTGCACCTTCAGCAAACCTGTTTGGCAAAATATTTGACTGCATGTCACTGTATCCCAAACGATATAACTAAAGCTATGTCCCCTGTGCTGATATATCTTCCTTTTATTAAAGAAGACATGTTATTTGAGCCCCAGAACTATAGAAACTGTATTATGCTAAAAAACAAAACTCACACACACTCAAAAAAGGCACAGTATCAGGATCAGATCTGTATCGGTCGATACAATTTTTGTATCGGATCGGTTCCAATAAAATGGTATCAGTGCATCCCTAGGATAATCCAACGTAAATAGTCTTTTTGAGGTGATCTACTTACCTTTGTGTTGGAGTCTTAGTTTATACCCCTTGATTGTTTACTTAAAATGAAGGAGTAGGACTTGCTGCATATATAAAGAGCACTAATAATGGGACCGTTCTTTAAACTGATTGAATGGATGTGTTTGTGGGGGCTGTGGAACCTCTGGCCACCCATGGTTGAGATGACCCTGGACTTGGCTCAGAGACTTTCCTTGTCTGTGTGTGCTGCTTCTGAGGTTTTAAGATAATGGGTGCATTAGCAGTCTGCTACGGTACACACACACACATACCGATACAGGCAAGCACACACCAGCTAGGTTATACCTCTTTCACACTTAGTTTTTTCCTTTCTCAAGTGCGCACACACATTGTGAGTCATGTCTGCTCCTCCCTTCACTTAAAGCACATTTGTACTGATGTCCATTAGCGAGAGCTGGAGTGGAAGTGCTACATTTGTGTGTGTGTGTGTGTGTGTGTGTGTCTGTGTGTGTGTGTGTGTGTGTGTGTGTGTGTGAGTGATTGTGGATCAGAGCGTGTGCCAGAATGAGATCAAGATTAATCTGCATTTATGAGTCGGATGATCAAAATGTGCCACATTTTAGGAAAACGACGCGTATGTGTGTGCGTATGTAAACCTACCCTGACATTGGGTGATATATTGTCTGTCCTTGGACAAAGATGTCTGGGAATTGGCTGTGTGTAGAGGCTCCTCTCCTCTTTTTCAGTTTCTTTCCCTCTTGCCTTGTCTCTTGTCAGACCACCTCTCATGTCCTCTTCATCTTGTTTGCTCTCTTCTAGTCGACTCTTTGTTTTCTGCTCTTGTCATTGTCATCATGGTCTCTCCTCTTCTAACTGTGTCTCATCGTTTTCCTTCATGTCTTTCCTTTTTTCAGACCTCCTTCTGTCTCGGTCTTGTCTTCTCTCTTTTCTATAGCCTTGTACTTGTCCGATTTCTCTCCTCAAACCTCCTCTTCTCTTGTTCACCTTGTTGCATCTCTTCTTGTTCCACCTCTCATGTCATCTGTCAGTTCTTTGCAAGCTCTTCTTGTCATCCAATATTTTGTCTTACATTTCCTCTAGTCTAGTCTTTCTTTCTCATCTTTTCCCCCTTGTCTTCTTTCCTGTCTTATCACCAGATGAGTTTCCATCCTATCAAGAAGCTAATCTTTTCAGAGTTGTCTCCAAATGCAAATTTGGTAGATTTCCATCACATTGTTAGAGCAGCGGACTGTAGTATTGGTAACCTCCCTGCTGAAAAATCCAGCTTAAACCAGCCTAGGCTGGTTGTCTGGTTTTAGCTGGTTGACCAGGCTGGTTTTAGAGGGGTTTTGGCCATTTTCAGGCTGGTTTCCAGCCATTTCCAGCCTGGTCTTAGCTGGTCAGGCTGGAAAATGACCAGCTTGACCAGCCTGGTTTAAGCTGGACATAGCTGGTTTTGGCTGGGCACCCAGCCTGGCTAGGCTGGTCAAGCTGGTTTTAGCTGGTCATCCCCCAGCCTGACCAGCTAAGACCAGGCTGGAAATGGCTGGAAACCAGCCTGGAAATGACCAAAACCCCTCTAAAACCAGCCTGGTCGACCAGCTAAAACCAGCCAACCAGCCTAGGCTGGTTTAAGACGTTTTTTTGTTTACACAACATCTGCATTTTGAAATCACGGCAACAGCTAGAGATTTGCACGTTGACGCAATGTTTACAATGTTAATCCTATACTTCCAGATTTGTTCCCGCCGCAGCCTCGCTTTTGTGTTTTAAAATGCCGGCCATGTGAAGTAAGCGTATTCTTCACATTAACCCTAGATAAGTCCTAGAATTAAAGGTGGTTAATTAAAGGAATTTTATTTGAAATCATCCATTTCCATCATTCGTTTATCCAGCCATCCTCTCTTTTTCTCCTTCCCCTGCCTCATCCCTCACACGTTTGTTTTCCTCCATGTCTGTAACTCCTCAGTCTAATTTGTTCTAGTGCTTTTATCAATTCTCTTGTATTTGCCCTTCTTTCTTTCACTCCCAGGTCAAGTCTTCTTTCGTATAGGCTTTAGCTCTACTAGCCTCTTTCCTCTTCTTGCTTTTCTTCTCCTCATTCCCCTTCTCATGTCTTTCTACCTGTTTTCATCTTCTTTTTTGTCTACTCTTTCTTCTGCCTGCTTCCCAAGTAAGTTCTTCTCCCTTATCACCACTCCTGCTCTTCTTTTTCTTTTCATATACTCTTTTTTCTCTCCCTTTTCAAATGTCCCTTAAGGCTGGTTTACACTCAAAACCTCCACAAGTTTTCTTGGAAGCTGACAGCAAGTGTGGCACCATTGCAATATTATCTGAAGTTTGCTTTTGCATGCACGCCGCATCATTTCAGCTGGTGGATTGCACAACATTTTTTGTAACTCTGTGCATGGTTATAGCAGGGGTTCCCAAACTTTTCAGGCCGCTACCCCCAAAATGACAATGCCAGTGACTCGCGACCCCCAATATCCTCTGAGGTGGTTATAAATACAGAAATCTTGCATGGACCCAAGTCTATTCTTCTTTTAATTTTTTTAATGTATGAGAGCTTTAAATGGGCCACAAAGTTTAACCGGGTGTTATGAAATCTGCTGCATCTGACGCTATTGCTGTGTCTTTAATATAATTTTAATAATAATAATAATTTTAATTATAATTTATATATAATTTTTATAGAACTTTAATACCCCAGGGGTTGCAATCCAATAGAAGTAGTGACTATAAGCTACTATAGTAACTATATATGGTATAAACGACTATTTTTTTCTCTTCAGTAGGTTATGGATAAAATATGGTAATACTTATGGTTTAATAAAAATAAATAGATTTTTGAAAATCACCAGGCGACCCCCCCTTCATTGTCCCGCGACCCCTCGGGGGGTCCCGACCCCCACTTTGAGAACCATTGGGTTATAGGACTTGTCTGGCCAAGCTGGGTGAATGTGCAAGTGCAACACCTTTAGAAATCTAAAACAATGGCCTAGTGTGAAGTCCTTTAGGCTTCTTTTGTTAATCTTTGATTAAAAACAATGAGTATATGTTGTGCACAGGCGTTTTCATAGTATATAGTGGTTTGCATTAAGCACACAGCTGGTTTGTACACACCCATTGGCCACTTTATTATGCACCCCTTACTAGTACCAGGTTGCACCCATTTTTGCCTTCAGAATTGCCTTCATCCATGGTGGGATGGATTCAACAAGGCACTGGGAATATTCCTCAGAGGTTTTGCTCCATGTTGACATGATAGCATCACGCAGTTGCTGCAGATTTTACGGCTGTACATCCATGATGCCGATCTCCCGTTCCACCACATCCCAAAGCTGCTCTATTGGATTGAGATATGGTGACTGTGGAGGCCATTTGAGTACAGTGAACTCATTGTCATGTTCAAGAAACCAGTCTGAAATGATTGGGGCTTTATGACATGGCGGAGACACTGTGCTCATAAAGAGATGGACATGGTCAGCAACAATACTCAGGTAGGCTGTTGAAACCATGATCAATTGGTACTAATAGACCCACCACCACCACCAGTCTGAACCGTTGGTATAAGACAGGATGGATCCATGCTTTCATGTTGTTGACGCCAAATTCTGACCCGACCATCCGAATGTGGCAGCAGAAATGGAGACTCATCAAATCAGGCAACAATTATCCAATCCTATCAATCCAAGCCTTTGAGAAGTGTAAAGTGGCCGGTGAGCGTATATAAAATACAGCCCACATTGCTTATATACACAATTGTATTAGTGTTCTCCAATGTTGTCCTCAAATTATTTGTTTTATTTATAGTTAAATTCATTCATTTAGCTACTTAAACCACTGACTTTTTCACCATTGCTTCATCAGGACAGACTCTTAAAGTATGTTACTCAAATTCGCCCCCTGTTGTTGCAAATAATAGTACAATAGCAAGTGTGTCAAGTATGAAAGCCTCCACAACTCGTGACTGTGCACTGGCAGTCAGCGGAGGATCCTGTTTCAGAGCCAGGCGGAAGTATAAATCAACATTTATTCAGTTAATAGTATTTGTAAATCTCTGCTTTGCTTCTCATAGTTTCTCCTCTTCTTTATTTGTATCCTCTCCTCTAGTCTAAGTCTTATTTTCTCTCTTCTGCTTCTCTTGTCTCTTCTCATTTTAATCTTTGTCTCTTGTATCGGATCTCCTCTCCCTCTTCTCTCACTTCTCCTTTCTTCTCAGTTTACCCTTGTCTTTAGTAGCCTTGTTCCTTCTCCTCTCCTTTCTCATATCCTCTCATATCTTCCTCTTTCCCAATGACTCTCCTGTCTTCTTACATCAGTACCGCAATCTCTCTGCCTTCATCTGGTCTCTCTTGTCAAGTCAAGTTTTCTCTCTTTCCTCTCATCTCTTCGTTTCTTCTACTCTTCTTCTGTTCAATCTCTTATGTTTTCGTCTAACCCCTTTACTCTTCTCCAGTCTGCTGAACAGAAAGCAGTCACTTGTTGTGTGCCTCTCTTCCATCTTCGAGTGTAATTCTGTCCGCTCCTGATCAATAAGAGCCTGTCACACACATCTTCATATACATACATGCTTTTCCCCGTCCTGAGCTGCGCTGATCGATATGTACCACTCTTACCAACAAAGGCTCAGGTGTTCATTCATCTGTTTCTTTCGGTGCTATCCCTGGCTTTGGGGTGGCAGTCGAGGCGTGACATCGAGAAATGATGGCTTTCCTCATTGCGCTCATTTGTTTCAGAGCTCTGTCCATGTAGACAGCAGCTCTTTCATCATCCTGAAGCTCTGCTCATGGGTCATGTCTTATATTTGCTCTTTTCCATCCGTCTCCCCTCTTCTGTAGTTGTCCTTTGTTCGTTTTTACACTTGGCTTTATCTTCTGCGCTTGCTTGGAATTTCTTCGTCATTCTCCTTGCATCGTTTTGTACTCTCGCCTACCATTTCCTCTACTCCTTTTTTTTTTCTTATGAGAGATTAATTCAACGGCATTGGCTTGTTTTTCTTCTCTGCCTGTGTGTGTCGACCGATTGCTTTAACACACTGAAAGAAAAAGAGCTTTTTTGCGCTTTCAACAGAACGTATGCAATTGTTGGAGCAGAACATTCACAAACGTCCGAGTTTATGCTGTTTAGTGCAACACCAGTGAGTTCATCCATTTCTCTCTGCCTCTTTATTTTCTTCAGCCAGTGCATTTCAGGTCTTTCTGTAGCACTAAACTGACTGAAAATAAAATAGATAAACAACACAAAGGTTCATTATTGGACAGAGTAAAATGCCTGTGGATAAATATAGAGGCAGCGTTCTCCTGGGCACAGAACCAGGACTAAAGTCACTAAAGATAGATAAATATCTGTTGTGGGACCCACTAAATAATTCATGTACAGGAAAGAGCAACGATGAAGGAAAAAAGATGTGTAAAACAAAAGCTTTCACTGCACACACATATATAAAGGATCTCTTGGCAGATTCCCGTTCTGAGTGTTGTATAGATCAGACCCTTTAAAACCTTGTACTTGTGTCATTTCTGTTGGGGATTAATGTCAGGACTTCTAAACGGATCGGAGCAGAGGTGGGATTGACCTCACTCTTCTGTCAGCCAACTTTCTCATTTCTATTGATCATGTATTGATCAAACATTGACCAAGTCCTACCTGACAAGGCTTTTGCAAGCCTTCACTTAGGATTACCTGATGCTCCGTGCACTAATACACATCAGCCAAGAAGATGTTAGCTTGGACTGCAAATCCTCATAAATCTCTGAGATTAAAAAAAACTACTGACTGTGATTCTGCCACCGT
Source organism: Danio rerio (assembly GCF_049306965.1). Classification (NCBI taxonomy): domain Eukaryota; kingdom Metazoa; phylum Chordata; class Actinopteri; order Cypriniformes; family Danionidae; genus Danio; species Danio rerio. The sequence goes on from NC_133198.1 coordinate 1,400,312, forward strand.
ATTTGAAAGCGAAAGATTGCAGGATAATTGTGATGCTAGTCTAAATCACCTCTCGTTTCTTAACTGTATGCATGACGTTTTCATATTTAATTATAATAATAATTCTTTACATTTATAAAGCGCTTTTCTGGGCACTTTACACATAGTGGGGAATCTCCTCATCCACCATCAGTGTGCAGCATCCATCTGGATGATGCGATGGCAGCCACACACCAGCTGATTGGTGGAGAGGAGACAGAGTGATGATGCCAATAATGATATGGGGAGGGTTAGGAGGCTATAATGGACAGAGGCCAGTGGGATGACGGGGTGAAACCCCCACTCTTTTTCGAAGGACATCCTGGGATTTTTAACGACCACAGAGAGTCAGGACCTCGGTTTAACGTCTCATCCGAAAGACAGCGTTCACTGAGCAGTATAGAGTCCTGATCAATATACTTGGGCATTAGGACCCACACAGACCGCAGGTTGAGCGCCCCCTGCTGGCCTCACTAACCCCACTTCCGGCAGCCACCTAGCTTTTCCATGTGGTCTCCCATCCAGGTACTGACTGGGCACAGCCCTGCTTAGCTTCAGTGGGCGACCATGTGAGAGTTGCAAAGAGCGAGCTGACAATTGAGGAAGTCTTATTTATTTTAGTGAGTTTATGATGCATGCATCAAGAGTTTTGTGATATTCCATACCACCCACAGACAGATGAATTAATTGTTGCAATAACTACAGAGCTGCCAGGGTGCTTTTATGCCTTAGGCTAGAGAAAGACTCTCAGTGGTCGGCATCCAAAAAATTCTAATATTGCCTGTGATTACTACAGGGTGTCAAGTCTTTCTCCTTGGGGGCCACTATTCTGGAGAACTCAGCCACAACCTTAATCAAACTTATCTGAAGCAACTAATCAAGGTCTTTATGATCACTGGGAACTTACCTCCAGACCTGTTTGTTGAAGTTAAAGGGCAGGCTGGGACTAAACTCGGCAGAACTTTGGATTCTCAGTACCAGGATTGGGCAATCCTGTACTATTTCTACCTATGGCTTTACCTTCTCTTTTACATCTACATCGTTACAGTACCTCTGCTTATTACAATCCTAACTGTATTCTAGATACGTCTAGCTCTAACTTGCTCCAACATATTTGCCTTTAGATTTCTAGTGATCATGAAGACCTTGATTAATTCATTCAGGTGTTTTATTGAGATTGCAGCAAAGTTTGGCAGTGCGGTCAACAATGACCCAACATCCCTCAATGACAAATCATAGGACATATTTAGTTAACGTTTTTTGTTCTACATTTTATTAATGTCCACATCTACACCTACCCTAACCATAATCCTATTTCTTATTGCAACCTGCTGTGTTTTTTAATGTCTAAATCTACACCTAAACATACCCCAACCCAAAACCTACCCCTTACTGTAACCTGTTTTGTTTCATTGCCTTTATCTACACCTACCCTAACCCCAAAACCTAGTCCTTACTGTAACCTGTTGTTTTAAAGATGTTTACATCAACACCTACCCCAAACCCTAACCCAAAACCTACCTCTTACTGTAACCTGCTGTGTTTCATCGTCTATATCTACACCTACCCTAACCCCAAAACCTAGTCCTTACTGTAACCTGTTGTTTTAAAGATGTTTACATCAACACCTACCCCAAACCCTAACCCAAAACCTACCTCTTACTGTAACCTGCTGTGTTTCATCGTCTATATCTACACCTACCCTAACCCCAAACCTACTCCTTCCTGTAACCTGTTATGTCTTCATCTACACCTACATCAACCCTAACCATTCCCCTTACTGCAACCTTTTGTGTTTTATAAATGTATACCTCTACACCTACCCTGATCTTAAGCCTACCCCCTAAGACCCCAGTATACCTCAAACGAAATCCAAAAAAGAACTGAAATGACATCATTTAAAATAAAATCTGGCCAAAACTAAGTTTGTTTGTTGTTTGAAACAGCGTACCATTGCAAACTTTAGGGTAGTTCGTTTTAGCTCCCTAACACCTTTGAGCTGCCATTGGTCTGTGACAGTTATGCAAATAGTCGGTGTGTCCTTGATCTCTGCCACCTTCAATGTGCTTCATATCCACACAGTTCAGAGTCAGACAGAAAACAAGCAACATTAAGTTACGAGTTAGCAATATTAATGTAATAAAGGATCAAGTATCAGAGCTAGTACAGATATATCCGCACCTGTATTATCACGCACTGTGAGATTTTAAAGACTCACACACTGAAGGATAAACACAAACGCATCTTTTCAAGTCTGATAAAGTTCTCAGCATGGTTGCATTGAATGTCTGTCAAAGGCAAATGGAGAGCAATGTGACATGCTATGCTGGTGCTTCTTGCTGCAGAAGGCTGTTTGCATTTATATTTGCTCTCATAGCCAACATTGTTGTTGTGTTTAGTAGTCCAACCGAGCGACGTGATACATTTACAACCCAACCTACAGCAGTGCTGGGGTGTCAAAATGTTCATATACCACCACTCAGCATTTTCCAACTTCGTTTTAACCTCAATTAAAGAATAAAAATGACTTTTTCAAGTATACCAGGGCCTTTACACTCACAAAAACAGTGTTTATTGCTGTACAACATCATTCATTCATTCATTTTCTTGTCGGCTTAGTCCTTTTTTTAATCCGGGGTCGCCACAGCGGAATGAACCGCCAACTTATCCAGCACATTTTTAACAGCCGCAACCAGCTGCAACCCTTCTCTGGAAAACATCCACACACACACATCCACACACTCTTACACTACGGACAATTTAGCCTACCCAATTCACCTGTACCATATGTCTTTGGACTGTGGGGGAAACCGGAGCACCCGGAGGAAACCCACGCGAACGCCGGGAGAACATGCAAACTCCACACAGAAACGCCAACTGAGCCGAGATTCGAACCAACGACCTTCTTGCTGTGAGGCGACAGCACTACCTACTGCGCCACCGCTTCGCCCTTGTACAACACCATGTAAAATGATACTATGTGTATGTGCAGATTCTCAGCAGCTGCCGCTGAAACACTTCCAGCCATAATCAACGTACTAGTAGTGAAAGTCCCTCTTGAATTTAGTAGTCTGAATCTAGTGTGTCTGTAGCTGGATATCATTGTATGAAATCAAACTTTTCCTACTTCTGTCTTTTATCCCCCTCCGCCACCTTGCCTTCAGCATCCTTAATTTCTTCCCTTCCCCTTTTGCACTCAATTAACGCCCCACATTCCCAGACAGCCTGTATTTTTGGTTTGCTCATAGTATTTTTAATATAAAGTAAGATGTCAACGTGAATAGCTTTCAATAAAGAGCCGCGAGGGTCTGCACTCCAGGCGTGTGCGTATATATATATATTTGTATATATTTAGAAAGATGTCAAGGCATGCTGGGATGGAGTCTAATCAGGAGATCTGAGCGTGCTCTACTATGATGTCACTCATTGGAGCACCGTGGGATTCTGCTGTCATAAAATCCCTCTCATTTCCACCTTCTTTGAGGCTGAATACAAATACGACTGGAACACGTCCTTCCTCAAGACATCACACGCGAGCTCACATCGTGCATACACTTTCATATATCTCTGAATAGACTGAGGAAATAGCTCAAAGATGAATTTTGAATTGAATTTTCTCTCACACAAATAAAATAAAAACATTCCCACACACGCTGCTTTTTCTTGGCGCTGGCTTCCAGAAGGTTTAGCGTGACAGGTACTCTTTTTCTCTCTCAGTCTGACTCTATTTTTTGGCCCTTCCTGTCACTCTCGCTCCCATTCTCACAGTCATTAGGAAGACACTGTTATGCCCTGGAGTGCTGTTTGCTGCATCGCTCTCTCTCCCCGGTTCTATACTATCTCAATGCTTTTAAACTTACTGGAAAAAAAAAATAAACTTTTTAATGGCATTGGCTGTGTTTTGGAAGAGTGCAAACAGCCGGTTATAATAATGTTGCTTACTCTGAAATGCACACACACACACACAGTCTCTCTGCATCTAATCACTACGAGCGTTTGGCTTCAGATAATCCATCCTGCTTATTCAGGGTCAGTTCGATAGTGTTCAGCTCAAGGTGGAGAGGCAGACACAAGCAAGCTGATCTTTGATTAGATGTTGTTCGACTGCAGTCTCTCGCAAGACGAGACACACACACACACACACATAAACCCACGCACGTAAACACATACTGCAAGCTCAGTTTGTGTGTTTGACCCATTATACGCATAAGAGGTGATCGTGTTCGGCCCGCAGGAGAGAATGCTCCATTAACTTAATGCTTATTGGGATGTTAATGGATTGGGTCATCACTGCACACAACATCTCCTTGTGTAAATTTGAGTTTTTATCCTAACCTGCTGTGACGGCATTGAGAAACGGGGCATGTTTGATGTTGGGTTTTGTGTGTGTGATATTTCATGGTAGATCTACACGGTGAAATCTCATTGGCCCACAAATGGATGTGCAGAGGTTGTGCACACATGTCGAAATCACTATGACCAGATTATTTCTAAACTGATGTTTACTCATTTCTCTTGTGCCTTTATTTTGCTATTGAGATAAAAAAAATGTTTGTTATTAGTATATCATTGTAAAGCATAGATATATACACTGGATATCGCATAGCATGCGTCAATAGCGCCGCCACATTGGTACAGAGCTCCCAGGACAAATGTCATTCAACCGCACTAGTCAAGACAGTGTTATTACGTGAAGATGCGGGACTTTAGCGCTGTCTACGGGTGTAGTAACGAGCAAACAAAGAAAACAAAGCACAAAGGCAGAACATTTCATAGGTAATATTAAGTTTTGTTCTGTTTTTGTATGTTCTGAACTTTTGTGCTAATCAGGTAACGTTATTGATGATAACAGTCACTTACTGCGTTCACCATATGGCAAAGCAGCTCCAACTCGCACTAAACACTCGGCTTATGCTAGTTTTGTCGAATAAAATCAGCAAACAATGCAAAAGAAATATGACAACGAGATGCTGCGCTGCCAGAAACTTGTATTATTGTCGGCTAACGTTAGTGAAAGAGTCATTCACAAACGAATCGCTCCCTCCGTCAGTATGAGGAGTGAAAGCAGGAGAGGAGCTGTGTTTCAGGACATGATTAGATCACATTTAACAGAGAGAGTGAATAGTACATTTCTGTACACACAAACACAAGCTTTTTGTCAGGAATGCCCGTGCGGTCACTGATGCATCAATGTAGAAAAGTGATGTCAAATTATAATTTTCGTAATTAGAAAAAAAATTACATACTAACATCCTGGAAAACTCCCGATCATATATATATGTGTATATGTTTATATCTCTTCGGATGGCCACAGTCCTCCACTGCACCTTGGTCCCGCATTCATTTCAAAGGAGCGCTACCCTGTACCAAGATGGCGGCGCTATTGATGCATTCCGTCCAATAGACAACAATAGGCCAGGCGACATCTAATGTATATATCTGTGATTGTAAAGATGTTTCAGCTTTAATCAGAGAATGAAATAGTATCTGTGTTTATTAGATTGCATGAATATATCGTTTATAAATTTATGAACATGGGGACCATGCTCCAAGTTCAGTTGTGGCCTGTATCTCAAGAGTTCACACTTAGCTGATGATCCATCAAAAGCTTGTTAGGCATGCTGTCCCGGGAGAGAGCCCCGAGCTCAAGGGATCCTCGAGCCCAGGGCTTCCTCTCTGTATCCCCGGGGAGTGACACATACAACTGAGGTAAGATCCAAATGCTGGTTTATTCATCGTCAGGCAAGCAATGGTCAATACAGGTGCAAACGGGTATGTGTAGGCAATCCAGAATCATAATTAGTAACAGGCAAGAAGTCAAAAGGCATTCGGCAGGCAGGGAGAACAAGAATACAAGGCTAGGTCGAAACAGGAAAACTAGACAGGAAGAACGCGTTGTAATGTGATCAACAGATAAACAAGACTCAGCCCACTGAATGGGTGAGTGTGTGGCTTAAATAGTGTGTGCAATCAGTCTCTGACAAACCTCAGGTGGTGTGAATGTAATCAGTTTAGATGAGGAAGCATGTGTGCCGTGACCGGAGTGCATGTATGAAAATGTAGTCCAGAAATGGCGGATTTGTAGTCCATGGTTATCGAGAGTGAAATCCAGCGATCTTATGAAAGACGATCGCTGGTAATCGTGACACTCCTGTTGGCAGAGTGAGAGGGGAGCCTGAGCTCGGTGGATCTCAGAAACTAAAGCTAAGCAATTTCAAAATCTAGAAATGAATAAAAACTAGTAAATCTGCCTTTAAAAACTAATTAAAATAAACTGAATTTAAAAACAAAAAGTCAAAATGAAATAAAAAATTAGACTAATGAAAAATCCAAAACGATTATACGCTTGATGTAGTCTAAAGTAAACTGTTATTGTTTTCATTTACATTTGGAAAAAGGTCGCTGGGTTGCTGGTTCGATCCTCGGCTCAGTTGGCGTTTCTGTGTGGAGTTTGCATGTTCTCCCTGCGTTCGCGTGGGTTTCCTCCGGGTGCTCCGGTTTCCCCCACAGTCCAAAGACATGCGGTACAGGTGAATTGGGTAGGCTAAATTGTCCGTAGTGTATGAGTGTGTGTGTGTAAATGTGTTGACCCAGAGATGGGTTGCGGCTGGAAGGGCATCCACTGCGTAAAAATGTGCTGGATAAGTTGGCGGTTCATTCCGCTGTGGCAACCCCGAATTAATAAAGGGACTAAGCCGACAAGAAAATGAATGAATGAATTTACATTTTTGTTGAAAAGTCAACTTCTGTTTAGCCCAGCGGTGCGATCTGTGAACAGTTTAACTATCAGAAACAATAACTGGTATTTTTCTTTCGCACTAGTGTTGGAGTTACTCCACTTTCCAGCTTTAAATGCATTGAGAAAGCAGTTTAACATTGCAGCGATGAGTCTTTAGTAGAATTATTTAGACATATTAATAAAACATATTGGCTATATGTTCACATGAGCTTGCTTATAAGACATTGCGGCTGCTGGTTCATGATTAACGTTTTGCTTTTCATACATGTTGAACAGCTGATCTACATTTCTGCTTGAGCTGATATGCCACAATCTGTTGTATTTGAATGTTCCAGCCTGATGATGCAATGGTGACATCATAATCACTTAATTACCATGGTAACCAGCAGCTCAGTCTGACCTGCTAAAGGCATGTCGATGTGTGGATTATGG
>NC_133198.1:1417500-1470000 GCF_049306965.1 Danio rerio
ATATGTAATCAAATCATATAACCTCTTTATCACAAAATACCAGCACAGACAGCAAACATAAGCAAGTACGCTTGAAGACTGGTCCTGATTTTCTTTTCAGGAGCAGTTCTGAATGTTTCAGTAGAGAAGAAGTTCAGCGTTTGAACATTTCTAAAGACGTGCTCAACTGAGGATTCCCTCATTCGGCAAACTCATACTGTAGAAACAAATGACTGTGAGGATGGAGAGAAGCTCCTAAGATGCTACAACCTTGGATTTTTAGAGTATTATGACATGTTTGATTATTATATTCCAATGTATAAAAGCTTTGCTCAGACAAACAGCCTTACATAAATAAGAAAATCTCCCCCACACCATTACACCACCACCACCAGCCTGAACCGCTGATACAAGGCAGGATGATCCATGCTTTCATCGTGTTGACGGCAAATTGTGGGCCGAGCATCTGAATGTGTCAGCAGAAATGGAGACTCATCAGAGCAGCAACGTTTCTCCAATCTTCTATTGTCCAGTTTTGGTGAGTCTGTGTGAATTGTAGCCTCAGTTTCCTGTTCTTAGCTGACAGGAGCGGCACCCGGTGTGCTCTTCTGCTGCTGTAGTCCATCCGCCTCAAGGTTGGACGTGTTGTGTGTTCAGAGATGCTCTTCTGCAGAGCTCAGTTGTAACGAGTGCTTATTTGAGTTACTGTTGCCTTTCCATCAGCTGGAACCAGTCTGGCCATTCTCCTCTGGCCTCATCAACAAGGCATTTGCGCCCACAGAACTGCCGCTCACTGGATATTTCCTCTTTGTCGGAGCATTCTCTGTAAACCCTAGAGATGGTTGTGCGTGAAAATCCCAGTAGATCAGCAGTTTCTGAAATACTCAGAGCAGCCCGTCTGGCAGCAACAACCATGCCATGATTAAAGTCACTTAAATCCCCTTTCTTCCTCCTTCTGATGCTCAGTCTGAACTGCAGCAGATCAGCTTGACTATGTCTACATGCCTAAATGCATTGAGCTGCTGCCCTGTGATTGGCTGATTAGAAATTTGCGTAAACAAGCAGTTGGACAGGTGTACCTAATAAAGTGGCCGCTGTTTGTATAACAAACTGTCATAGGACAGCAGACATGAGGAGACTATAAACAAGAGCAAATTAAGCAATAACAGAGGAATATACAAAGACAAAGACAGATAATGACAGGAAATATGAGTGCTTGACCTGAGAAAACTCGAGCCGAGCAAAACATACAAGACATGACAGGACTAGTGTCTGGGCACTGCCAGCAAAACAAGAGTCAAGGACAGATTTATTCACGTCATCTCATACTTCAGTTTCTCATTAAATCTTCTGACCAATCAAATGCTCTCTAGTGTCTGACATGCCCCGCCCCATTCTTCCCATTGGCTGTTTATTTGATGCACTTGAGCTCGACCGCTCTCACTGGCAGAGATGTGAGAAAACAACACAGTATTGGCTGTTCTTTAAAAGGGGAGGAGCTATGCCATGCTCCGCCCTCTTTTCATTAATTTCTAAGCACTTCACAGGGGGTTTCCATAATGCAGTTTACCTCACAGAGGTAACTTTACAATAGACCTGCTTTACATTCATTATGTGTACGGCAGCTCTGCTAATGAAAGCTCACAGGCCTTTTCTTATTGCTTTCCTTGAGGACAGCGTCTCTGAGGATGATTTCAGTCTCAAACACACAGATCAGCAAGTCAGGGCTTTTACAGACGGATAATTCAGATGGAGATGAACACATTCAGCCATCTGCTTTACTGATGACGTCTGCTCTATATAGTTTAGTCACACTCCAGCGAAAGAGAAGGAGAAAATCAGATTTTTACTACCAGATTGGTAGTAGAAATGAAAAATGCTTGTGATTGCGCAATATATTGTTTCAGCATCGATATCGCAATGTGTGCATTGCAAGATATTCAGTGTTCAATATATACAATTGGAGTCAGAAATATTCGCCCTCCTGAATATATTCCCCCAATTTCTGTTTAATGGAGAGCAGATTTTGTTCAACACATTTCTAATCATAATAGTTTTAATAACTCATCTCTAATAACTGATTTCTTTTATATTTGCCATGATGACAGCACATAATATTAAATAATAGCATACACATACATTAACACACACATATACACACACATTAATACACATTAACAAACACATACACATATACACACACATGAATACACATATACACACATTAGTACACACGTTAACATACACATACAATAAAACACACACATACACATATACACACACATTAATACACACATTAACATACACATACATTAAAACACACACATACACATATACACACACACATTAATACACATATTAACATACACATACATTAAAACACACACATACACATATACACACATTAATACACATATTAACATACACATACATTAAAACACACACATACACATATACACACACATTAATACACACATTAACATGCACATACATTAAAAACACACATACACATATACACACACACATTAATACACATATTAACATACACATTAACACACACATACACATCTACAAACACACACTAATACACATATTAACATACACGCATTAACACACACATACACATACACACACATTAATGTATACACACACGCATTAACGCACACATTAATACACACATTAACATACACATACATTAAAACACATACACATCTACAAACACACACTAATACACACATTCACATACACACACATACACGTATACAAACATTAAAACACACATTAACATACACACACACATGGATACACACTAATACACATAATAACACACATACACACACATTAGACACACATTAACACTCACAAATACATTAACATGCACACATTAACAAACACATACACATGTACACACATACACACATGAATACACACATACATACACATTTATACACACATATACACACATTAACACACACATACACACATACTAATACACATATTAACACACACATATACTTACACATTAATACACACATTAACATACACAAATACATTAACACACACACACACACACAGCAATGTGATGGAGTAGATTTCTGTGCGGGTTTTTCCAACAAACATCTGATGTACGTCCACATCTGCACTTCACTGATAAGCGTGTGTGTGTGTGTGTGTGTGTGTGTGTGTGTGTGTGTGTGTGCATGCGGATTCATGTTTTCATGCTCTCCTAATAGAGTTTAGGTGTTTATGAATGTGTAAGGATGTGTGTGTGTGTGTGTGTGTGTGTTCCTCTAGTGTCTTCAGTGTTGTTCTGCAGTCGGTGTTTGACAGTTTGCTTCATCAGTCGCTCTAATCATCTGCAGTTCTTCTGTTTGCGCACACACTCATCCGCATGTGTTAACTCCTCATCTATTATCTTACACGCATTCATATCCTAATTTGATTGTAATCCAGGAGGGTTTGTTTACACACACACACAAACACACACGTGCGACTTTGCACACATCAAGCGTGCTGCGCTGGATATTCATTATGTAAATGCACTAATGAAGTAAAGGCACTTCAAAGGGTTTGGCTCATGAATATTCAGAATTGTCTTCTGTCGTTGCTCCTGGCTGCTTTAAAGTGTGTGCAGTGTGTGTGTGTGTGGGTTTGTGTGTGTGTGTGTGTGTTTGTTCGGACCACATGGCCTTTGACAATCTGACTTTATGTGTTTAGACAAGCCACGATAGAGCCCATATGTGTCTTATGAATTTCAAAGGAAACGTAACTATCACACACACACACACACACACACACACACACACACACACACACACACACTGAACAAGGTTGTTTAACTCAGAATTTGGTGACAAATAGGGGAAAAAAATTTAATTTATTGCTTAATTTTTAAGTGAAACTTTTATTTCTGTGCATTTGAGTCAGATATGGCCTTTTAGCTTTATTTTAAAAATATTGCTAAAACATTTTAATAACACACATACGGTTATTTAATTAACAAACAGAATTACTCAGCCAAGAATAAAACATTGTGGGTATTAAACCACAAAATATTTCAAAGCAATGACGCCACATTTCATGCATACCAAGTATTGTCGGTCATCTCTGACTCACGTCTCCATAAATCTAATTTCATTAGTAAAAAAAATTAATTATTCTGCAAAATATGTTTTATTAGTGTATATTAGTGATATATTAGTCAATCATATTACTGAAATTATTATAAAAAGGGAATAAATGTATATCCAAAGGCATTTGTAAATAGACTCATGGGCTAAATAATCTGCAGATTTCTTCTTATTAGTGACAGATTTCTGACACATCTAATTAACTTCACAGCAAAGAGGCTTTATTGTTTACGATATTAGCAGTTAATTGATCTAATAATAAGAGCAGTTTATCACTGGATTGACTTACAGAATCTGCAATATTTCATTTATGTCACTGCAAGTCACAATATCTGCACATTTATGGATGGGAAATATTAATCACCTTAATTATTGGCAGAATGTACTTTGTTTAAATGTATTTACTCACTGTAAAACAAAAAGTGGTGGTTGACTTGACTTAAATAAATCAGTAAATCCGTTGCTTTTAAAGCGATTAGTTGACTTTACAATAATGAGTAAACCTGTTGCTTTTAAAGTGTTTAGTTGACTTTTCTTAAAATAAGTGAGTAAACCTGTTGCTTTTAAAGCGATTAGTTGACTTTATTTATAATAAGTGAGTAAACCTTTTGCTTTTAAAGCGATTAGTTGACTTTATTTATAATAAGTGAGTAAACCTTTTGCTTTTAAAGCGATTAGTTGACTTGACTTAAAATAAATAAGCAAACCTGTTGCTTTTAAAGCGATTAGTTGACTTTACTTAAAATAAATGAGTAAACCTGTTGCTTTTAAAGCGATTAGTTGACTTGACTTAAAATAAGTGAGTAAACCTGTTGCTTTTAAAGCGATTAGTTGACTTGACTTAAAATAAGTGAGTAAATCTGTTGCTTTTAAAGCGATTAGTTGACTTTATTTATAATAAATCAGTAAACCTGTTGCTTTTAAAGCGATTAGTTGACTTTATTTATAATAAATCAGTAAACCTGTTGCTTTTAAAGCGATTAGTTGACTTTATTTATAATAAGTGAGTAAACCTGTTGCTTTTAAAGCGATTAGTTGACTTGACTTAAAATAAATAAGCAAACCTGTTGCTTTTAAAGCGATTAGTTGACTTGACTTAAAATAAGTAAGTAAATCTGTTGCTTTTAAAGCGATTAGTTGACTTTATTTATAATAAATCAGTAAACCTGTTGCTTTTAAAGCGATTAGTTGACTTTATTTATAATAAGTGAGTAAACCTGTTGCTTTTAAAGCGATTAGTTGACTTGACTTAAAATAAGTGAGTAAATCTGTTGCTTTTAAAGCGATTAGTTGACTTTATTTATAATAAATCAGTAAACCTGTTGCTTTTAAAGCGATTAGTTGACTTTATTTATAATAAGTGAGTAAACCTTTTGCTTTTAAAGCGATTAGTTGACTTGACTTAAAATAAATAAGCAAACCTGTTGCTTTTAAAGCGATTAGTTGACTTTACCTAAAATAAGTGAGTAAACCTGTTGCTTTTAAAGCGATTAGTTGACTTGACTTAAAATAAGTGAGTAAACCTGTTGCTTTTAAAGCGATTAGTTGACTTTATTTATAATAAGTGAGTAAACCTTTTGCTTTTAAAGCGATTAGTTGACTTGACTTAAAATAAATAAGCAAACCTGTTGCTTTTAAAGCGATTAGTTGACTTTACCTAAAATAAGTGAGTAAACATGTTGCTTTTAAAGCGATTAGTTGACTTTACTTAAAATAAATGAGTAAACCTGCTGCTTTTAAAGCGATTAGTTGACTTTACCTAAAATAAGTGAGTAAACATGTTGCTTTTAAAGCGGTTAGTGACTTTACATTATTAATTGAGTAAACTTTTAAGTAAATGATCTGTGCGTGATTATAAAAAATGAGTTAAATCAACTTTACAGTTCCAAAATTTAGTGTGTTTACTCTCTTATTTTTTAAGTAAAGTGAAATAATCACCGTTTACAGTGTATTGATCAACAGTCATCCTCTTCTTAGGATATTTTTTTGTAACGTTTTAGTTTGATCCACTTCAAATGTTGATTACAAAATGTCTAAAAATGTCCATCAGATGTTTGCACGCAGATATAAAAGTAACAGAGGCTGCCTCTCTCGCCATCACATGATGTGCAGTTACGTGTGTGTGCTGATCTGCTCTTATCTTGGTCCTGCTCATATGAGAGATTCACCGCTGCGGGCTTTCACTGATGCTGAAAAACCGAGACTGTACTTCATCAAACTCTGCGTCTCTCCCGCTTTCACCTTGTTGCAGAACAGACCTCTGTTTGGGGGGATTTTGGACTCTTTCACGCTGGGGCCCTACAGGAAGTGGGTGTGAGTGACTGTGTGCGTGATTATGTGTGGGGGGTGGGTGTGTGCATGCGTGTGTACTTGTTTTAATATTCCAGTGGGGACTTAAACCTGAATACACACAGACTTATGGGGACTTGTGTCACTGTGTGGATCAAAATTTAAGTAAACATGCTTATAAATCAGACATGATGAAGTAGTATGCAGATGTAAAAGTGTCCTGTGAGGGTTTATACAGTTTGTACTGAAACATCATTATGCCTACCAGAGTCCCCATCGGGATATAGGAACAAGTGTGTGTGTATGTGTGTTAGTCTGGAGTGGAAGGAAAGAGGAGGGGAAACAGGGGATGCTGAATAAAATAATAAACAGCTGCCACTGGAGGGAAAGACAGGAGAGAAAGAGAGAGAGAGAAGCCAGCAGTCAGTGTAGAGATCAGCGCTGGAGGAGCAGTGTTCAGCCGGAGACTTTGAATCAAACTTTCGGAAGTTCTGCGGGGGGCTAATACTTGCACACAAAGAGAAAACCCTGATCTCATCTTACGAAATGAGCAGAAACGTTGTTTTTTGTTGGGAAAGATTGACTCGTTTTCAGCTCATCTCCATCGTGCGGTCTAGATTTGGAGATGTTCTCCTCTAAAACTGGATCTACTTCTGTCTCTTGAACATGCTTTTTTTCAGACTTTCAGTCTAGATTCGGAGACTTCCCCCTCCAAGTTTGATCTTCTGTCTCTTTAATGTGTGTTTTTTCGCCTTTTGGTCTAGTTATGGAGATGTTTTACTCCAAAACAGGATCTTCTTCCATCTCTTAGACGTGTGTTTTTCCTGTTTAGGTCCAAATCTGGAGATCTTCCCTTGATATTGGATCTACTTCGATCTCTTAAACGTGTGTTTTTTTTAATCTTTCATTCTGCATTTGGAGACGTTCTCCTCAAAGTTTGAACATCTCTCTCTTAAATGTGTGTTTTTTCACCTTATAGTCTAGATATGGAGATGTTCTTCTTGATATTGGATCTACTTCAGTCTCTTTAACGTGTGTTTTTGATCTTTCTCTGTAAATCTGGAGATCTCCTTCTTGATATTGGATCTACTTCTGTCTCCTGAATGTGGTGTTTTGCATCTTTCAGTTTAGATTTGGAGACGTTCTCCTCGAAATGGGGTCTACTTGTCTCTTCAACATGTGTTTTTCATCTTTCAGTCTGAATCTAAAGATGTTCTCCTGAAAAGCGGGATCTTCCTCTGTCTCTTAGATGTGTGTTTTTCGTCTTTCAGTCTAGATTTTGAGATGTTCTCCTCTAAATTAGATCCTCTATCTCTTAATTGTGTTTTTCGTCTTTCAATCTGGAGATGTTCTCATTGAAACTGGATCTTTTTCTGTTGCTTAAATTGGTATTTTTTATATTTTAGTCTAAATCTTTAGACACTCTTCTCAAAATTGGATCTTCTTGGATCTCTTAAATGTGTGTTTTTCATCTTTTACTCTAAATCTGGAGACGTTCTCCTCAAAATTGGACGTTCCTCTGTGTCTTAAATGTGTGTTTTTCATTGTTTTGTCTAGATTTGGAGATTTTCTTCTTGATATTGGGATTTCTTTCTCTCAGATGTGTGTTTTTCATCTTTCAATGTAAATCTGGAGATGCTCTCCTCAATATTGGATCAACTTCAGCCTCTTGAGCATGTTTTTTTTTCGTCTTTTGATCTAAATCTTAAGATGTTTCTCTTTAAAATGAGATCTTCTGCCTCCCAAATGTGTGTTGTTCATCTTTTAGTCTAAATCTAAATCATTCTCCTCACAAATCTACATCCATCTCTTAAATGTGTGTTTAAATCTGGAGAAGTCCTCTTCAAAACTGGATCTTCGTCTATCTCCTAAATGTGTCTTTCAGCCTAGATTTAGAGATGTTCTCCTCAAAAACAGATGGTCTTCTGACTCTTAAATGTGTGTTTTTCATCGTTCAGTCTAGATTTGAAGACCTCCTTTGTGAAATTGGATCTTCGTCTATCTCCTAAATGTGTTTTTGATCTTTCAGCCTAGATTTAGAGACGTTCTCCTAGAAAATAGATGATCTTCCGACTCTTAAATGTGTGTTTTTCATTGTTCAGACCAGCTTTGAAGACTTTCTTCATGAAATTGGACCATTTTGAGACTCCTAAATGTGTTTTCGGATCTTTCAATCTAAATCCGGAGACGTTCTCCTCCAAACTGAATCATCTTCTGACTCTTAAAAGTGCTTTTCGTCTTTCGTTTTCATCTTTCAGTCTAAATCTGAAAGACGTTCTCCTTCAAAATTGGATCTACTGCTGACTCTTAAACGTGTTTCAGTCTAAATCTGGAGACGTTCCCCTCAAAACTGAATCATCTACAGTCTCTTAATCGTGTGTTTTTCGTCTTTCAGTCTAGATTTGAAGATGTTCTTCTCAAAACTGGATCTTTTTCTGTAACTTAAACGTGTTTTTTTGTTTTCGTCTTTTAATCTATATCTTTACGTCTTTTGAGTTCTCCTCAAAATTGGCTTTTTAGACTCCTAAACATGTTTTTTTATTGTTTTAGTTTGACTTTAGAGACATTCTCCTCAAAATCAGATCTTCTTTACTCTCTTAAATGTGTGTTTTTGATCTTTCAGTCTAAATCTGGAGACGTTCTCCTCAAGACTGGATCTTCTTTGCTCTCTTAAATGTGTTGTTTTGTCTTTTGTTTCCTCTTTCAGTCTAAATCTGGAGACGTTCTCCTCTTAAATGTGTTTCAGTCTAAATGTGCAGATGTTCTCCTCGAAACTGAATCATCTACAGTCTCTCAATCGTGTGTTTTTTGCATGAAGACGTTGATTCAGACCTCCGTGCCAGCCCGATCCAAACAGAGGCTCTTTTTTTCACACGAGTAATTGATCACGAACGCTTGCCTGAGGGTCACAGAAACCTGGAGGAGGAACAAGACGCTCTGTGTGTGTTTTCATGAACGCAGCAGCTAAATCATCTCCAGGTCATTGAATGGATGTTTGGTGGAATCCCGAATCTGTGAATGTTTCCTCCAGCGTTCAGGCCTTATTCAGCACTGGAGTATGAGTCTGTCTGTGTGCAGATTTTGGGTTCGGGAGCTCGGATCAGACACTGTACATCGTGCACAGATGTTCCTGCATATAATAATCATAATGATGATAAGCTGTGTTGTGCGCTCGTGGACCTCCAGGGGATTTAACAAGGCTGGCTTTTCGTGTGGTTTTGGGATGTGAGAGAAATCATGATGATCGGTCTGAACCTCAGCTTGCAGGAGCTGCTGGAGAAGTTCGAGGAGGTATTTTCATATTGGACAGTGTGTGTGTGTGTGTGTGTGTTTGTGTGTGTGTGTGTGAGTTTACACTGACATATGCATGTGGGGGGAGCATGTACTGACAGATGCTCGCTATATCTGAATCTTTAACAGAATTTTAGTAGTTTATTTGTGATGATCTGAAACATTTTTATTTTTAAATATTATTTTTTTATTTTATTTGAGAAGTTACATTACCTACATAAACATGTATTTAAGGATTAGCAACATTTAGTTATCAGGGTGTCATTATCTAAATGAACAACAACAGCAACAACGGAGATTGTTATCTGAAACAGTCATGAACTGAAATAAAGCATGTTACTTTACTGAAAGATTTAGACACCAAAACTTTAATATGGATAACACATTCTGCTTTTTGTGTGTGAGATCATTCACGTGTGTGTGCGTGTCCGTATTTATCTGTGTACATGCTTGTGTATATACTGATCTGTGTGTTGGTAGTTGGCAGAGGGTAAATGATACCATTTCCTGATCTGTAAAGAAAGTCCTGGAAGGGCCGATCTGTGAACTCTTCTCAGTTTTCCACAGTGAACGCAGTGTTAGTCTCTCTGGATAAAATAATAAAAATCATCTGCTGTCTGTACATAAACTGCTTCTGGGTAGGAGAGAGAGAGGTTTCAAAACACTCTCGGGTTTACAGAGGATCTCCACCTGTGGAAAAAAGCCTGAAGATATTCACACTCTAAATAAAGAAGTAAATACACGGACAGACAGAAGCATGAACAATATGGTATATAGGTAAAATACAGAATAAATTAAATAAATAAATAAATAAGAAAAGAAAAAAACAGGAATTGGTGATATGGGATGGGTAAAAATACAGAATCAACGGATGAATAAATAAATAAATAATTTAAAAAAATGAATGATTGATTGAATAAATAAATAAGTGAATAAATAAATAAATAAATAAATAAATAAATAAATGAATAAGAAATAAATCACAAACAAAGGAAATAATAGATATAGGTAAAAATACAGAATACATATATCAATAAATCAGAAAAACAGTGAACAAAGGTAATATAGGAAATAGATTAAAATACTGAATACATAAATAAATAAATACTTAGGAAGCGGAAAAAAATCATGATCAAAGGTAATATGTGATATAGGTAAAATGACAGAATAAACAAATAAATAAATACATAGAGGTAATATGAGATCTAGGTAATAATACAGAATAAATAAATAAATAATTAAATACATAAATAGAAACCAGAAAAAGGGTAATATATGAAATAAACAAACAAACAAACAAACAAATAAACAAACAAATAAACAAATAAACAAATAAATAAATAAATAAACAAATAAATAAACAAATAAATAAATAAATGAGCAAAAAAGGGTAATATGTCATCTAGGTAGAAATACAGAATACATAAAAATAAATAAATAAACAAATTAGTAAAAAAGGGTCATTGTGATTTATATATAATAATAAATGAATAATTAAATAAATAAATAATAAACAAGAAAAACATTATGAACAAATGCAATATGGGATATAGTTAATAAATAAATAAACAAACAAATAAATACATAAATAAATTAACAAGCAAAACATAATGAACAAAATGTAATATGGCATATAGTTAAAAAATAAATAAATAAATAAGCAGAAAAGGACAGTATGTAATATAGGTAATAATAAATCAATCAATAAATAAATGAGCAGAAAAGGATCATATGTGATATAGGTAATAAATAAATAAATAAATAAATAAATAAATAAATAAATAAATAAATAAATA
Organism: Danio rerio; assembly: GCF_049306965.1. Lineage (NCBI taxonomy): Eukaryota > Metazoa > Chordata > Actinopteri > Cypriniformes > Danionidae > Danio > Danio rerio. Next base: position 1,428,986 of record NC_133198.1, read on the forward strand.
AATAAACAAATAAAGAAAAACATAAACAGATGTAATATGGGATATAGTTAATAAATAAATAAATTAATTATTTAATAGAAAGCAAAAAATGTAATATGTGACGTAGGTAGTAATGCAGAATAAATAAATAAATAAATAAATAAATAAATAAATAAATAAACAAGAAAAACATAAGCAAATGCAATATGGTATAAATGAAGTATATGGAATACATAAGTAAATAAGAAAAAAATAAATAAAAGCAGAAAAAACATGAACAAATGTAATCTGGGATATAGATAAATTACAGAATCAATGAATAAATAAACAAATAAGTATAAAAAAAGCAGAAACAAAATCATGAACAAATGTAAAGTAGGATATAGGTAAAAATACAGAGCAAGGGAATTTACATGATGTTTGAGGCTCAGAGTATGTCATCTCGACACAAGTACACTGCAGTTAATGCATAGTGTCATCCGTCAGCCCACAGCTACATTATTTACAACCTATTAACAGTTTTAGCTTAAAAAATACTACTTAGCCTCTTATTAATAGCTACTAATGCAGTAGTTGGGTTTGGGTATTGGGATGTAAAATAAGATCATTCTCTATACGTGTTAATAAATGGTTCATATCTCGATAATAGGCAGGTGATAAGCCAGTAGCAAATGGTGTAAATTGTTATTTAAACTGAAACCTTACTTAACCTATTCTTTTACCTCGTCTTTCTCTCTCTGTCTCTGGTTTTCTGGGTTCAATCAGAGCCGGCTGAACGACAGCTCTGGGGAGTCTTTATAATCGAGAAGCAATTATTTAACTTTATTAACGAGAAAAGCTTTTTTATTGCCTCGTTTAATAGGTCAGACTGGCAGAGGAGGGAGTTTCAGTGTGTGTGCGGGGATCGTGCCCGGATTGATCACAGTTAAATATTTCATTAAGAACTATAACAGACGAACAGCGACAGTGGAACCCAGCACAGATTGACTGCATGCTGATCTGTGTATGTATGTGTGTGTGTGTGTGTGTGTGTGTGTGTCACCTAAATCATGTTTAAGCATACACACATTAGCTCAGCTACAAGGTGCTATGCAATGGAAGTCTGGATATACCTAGGCATAGCTGAATAATAAAGCTCAGTACATAGAGATGGCATGCTGTGAGCCTCAAACACCTCGTACAATGCTGTGAGTGTAAAATCCCAGTGAAAAACAGGCCAATTATAACAAAACACTGACTATGATGATCTACATGGGTCATTAATATGCATGCCCCAGGCTGCGTTTGATTGGCTACTATGTTTCCTAGTGAGATTACTTACTAATATATATATATATATATATATATATATATATATATATATATATATATATATATATATATATATATATATATATAAATATATTTTATATATATATATTTTTTTTTTACTCCTTATTTTGAAGTTTATCATACTTAATATGAATGTGGAAGTCTTATTTTGAAAATAGGAGAGTCTTAAGGGAGCAGTTGTATGACACAGGCAGTGTTCGCAGCTTATCAAGATGCAAAATGCAGGATATACAGATTCTACATGTATTCATTTTAAGTTAAATGTTAGTTTGCTGTGTCTGTTTAGTCTCTTTCTGTTTGTTTTGTCTGTTTAATTATGCTTTGTTTGTCACGTCTTGCTTTCTGTTTTATTTTGTGTCTGTTTGTTTGTTTTGTCTGTTTAATTTTGCTTTGTTCTCTCGTCTTGCTTTGTGTTTTATTTTGTGTCTTTCTGTTTGTTTTGTCTGTTTAATTTTGCTTTATTTTCGTCTTGCTTTGTGTTTAATTTTGTTTCTATTTGTTTGTTTTGTCTGTTTAATTTTGCTTTATTTTCGTCCTGCTTTGTGTTTAATTTTGTTTCTTTTTGTTTGTTTTGTCTGTTTAATTTTGCTTTATTCTCGTCTTGCTTTGTGTTTAATTTGGTCTCTTTTTGTTTGTTTTGTCTGTTTAATTTTGCTTTGTTTGTCACTTCTTGCTTTGTGTTTTAATCTGTGTCTGTTTGTTTGTTTTGTCTGTTTAATTTAGCTGTTTTCTTGTCTTGCTTTGTGTTTAATTTTGTCTCTTTTTGTTTGTTTTGTCTGTTTAATTTTGTTTTGTTCTTGTCTTGCTTTGTGTTTAATTTTGTCACTTATTGTTTGTTTTGTCTGTTTAATTTAGCTGTTTTCTCGTCTTGCTTTGTGTTTATTTTGTCTCTTTTTGTTTGTTTTGTCTGTTTAATTTTGCTTTATTCTCGTTTTGCTTTGTGTTTAATTTAGTGTCTTTTTGTTTATTTTGTCTGTTTAATTTTGTTTTGTTCTTGTCTTGCTTTGTGTTTAATTTTGTCACTTATTGTTTGTTTTGTCTGTTTAATTTAGCTGTTTTCTCGTCTTGCTTTGTGTTTATTTTGTCTCTTTTTGTTTGTTTTGTCTGTTTAATTTTGCTTTATTCTCGTTTTGCTTTGTGTTTAATTTAGTGTCTTTTTGTTTATTTTGTCTGTTTAATTTTGTTTTGTTCTTGTCTTGCTTTGTGTTTAATTTTGTCACTTATTGTTTGTTTTGTCTGTTTAATTTTGCTTTGTTCTCTCGTCTTGCTTTGTGTTTATTTTGTCTCTTTTTGTTTGTTTTGTCTGTTTAACTTTGCTTTATTCTCGTTTTGCTTTGTGTTTAATTTTGTGTCTTTTTGTTTATTTTGTCTGTTTAATTTTGTTTTGTTCTCTCGTCTTGCTTTGTGTTTATTTTTTGTCTCTTCTTGTTTGTTTTGTCTGCTTAATTTTGCTTTGTTCTCTCGTCTTGCTTTGTGTTTAATTCTGTGTCTTTTGTTAGTTTTGTCTGTTCATTTTTCACATCGTATTTGATCTCTATCATTTCTGACGCGTGTTGTTTCAGCACACACACAGTCTCCTCTGTTGTATTTTTTCATTGGTATTCTGCTGTATTTTCTTGAAAGGATTGACAGAGAGTTAAACAGCAGAAGACACTTAACAAATGAACTGGAAAAGACCCAAACCTCCTCCTTCTGTCCTCTACTCAACATGCCTCAATCTGTCAAACTCAGATTCACGCTAGCTTCATTAGCATCACCACGCTGCAGTGTTTACAGAGAAATCATCCTTACAAATAACACATAAACATAATTGTATTTTAATTATGCTCTCTGTCTGAAATAATCTCACGGGACGTCCTTAGACTGCATAATCTAAGGCTGATGTACCATAATGAAATCATAAATCCCCCTAAAGTCACGTTAGGTACGCTTGACTGATAAATGTAGCAGCGCTGACACTTTTGACTGACAGGGAGTGCTGCAGACATTTCAGAAGTAAACTTTGAAGGCAGTCTGATGTTAAGTTTTGCTATTAAACTTCTTGCAGTTCTCTGAGAAATGCATCTGATAGCACAGTTTGTGAAGCTCCGTTATATAAGGACTGAATCCTGAAACTTTTATGTGTTTTTTCATAATATGTATTCAGCTAAATGGCAACATGGTGGCTAGCACTGTCACCTCACAGTAAGAAGGTTGTTGGTTCGAGTCCCAGCTGGGTCATGGTATTTCTGTGTGGAGTTTGCATGTTAAACACATGTGCTATAGGTCATCTGAGAAAACTAAATTGGCCATCAGCTTCTCACTCTCTGAGGAGTGTCATTCAAGTCTTTTAAGATGCACTCGGTCAGAAGACAATCGCCTGTGATATGAAGTCATTTTGCTTTTGATTGTCATCATGATTTGAGCCTATTGTTATAATGATATTTATACAATATAGTTATAAAGATATTAATACATGATCAAACTAGTGTGCAGCTTGAGCAAAACTAACACTTAAATTATTTTGAATTTGGTTTTGTAGTTCGGGCCTAAAGAAAGGTTTGTTGCCGTTCATTTGATTGAATATACAGTTGAAAGCAGAAGTTTACATACACTCTAAAAAAAGGAGCATAACCATTTATTTAAAAATGCCTGATGGTAAATCATACTAAACGTTTACTACTTTAGGTCTGTTAGGATTACCTGAATCATTTGCATTTGCTAAATGCCAGAATAATGAGAGAAATATTTTTTGAAATATTTTTTATAAATTTCTAGACAGTCAAAAGTTTACACACATTTCCTTGGAATTTTTTTAACCTTTGCTGTACAACTTTAGTGAAATGTTTTGGGTCTCCTTCCACAAGCTTCTCACAATAGTTTGCAGGAATTGTGGCCCATTCCTCCTGGCAGAATTGCTGTAACTGAGTCAGATCTGTAGGCTGTCTTGCTCGCACAAGCTTTTTCAACTCTGCCCACACATTTTCTATAGGATTGAGATCAGGGCTTTGTGATGGCCACTCCAAAACATTCACTCTGTCGTCCTTAAAGCACATTTAAACTAATTTGGCAGTGTGCTTAGGCTCATGGTCTGTTTGGAAGAGCCATTTGTGGCCAAGTTGTAATGTCCTGGCTGATGTGTTGAGATGTTGCTTCAGTATTTCTCCATGATGTTCTTTCTTCATGATGCCATCTATGCTGTGAAGTGGACCAGTCCCTCCTGCAGCAAAACAGCCCCACAACATGATACTGCCGCCCCCATACTGCACAGTTGGGATGGTGTTCTAGGCTTGTGCGCTTTCCCCTTTGTCCTCCAAATGTAACACTGCACATTATGGCCAAACAGTTCAATCTTAGCTCCATCAGAGCACAGGACATGTCTCCAAACATTATTCCCAGTGTCATTCAGCTAATGGTAATCTGGCTTTGTTGTTGATTTTCCCATGTCGTCACACAAGGAAGCAGTGTGTTTGAGCTTTTCCTTCAATACTATTCTACAGTTGTGCCTCACATTAACTCAAATGTTGTCAATTAGCCAATCAGAAACCTCCAAAAGCTTGACATCATCATCTGAGCTTTTCCAGAGGCAGAATAATCTCATTGTGTGTAAACTTGACTTTCAAGAAGAGTTATAGCAATTTCTCAATTAATATCTCTCTCATTATTCTGCTATAAAGCAGAACAGAAACACATGTGATAATACTAACTTACCTAAAAGAGAAAACGTTTAGTCACATTAACATCTGACTTTTATTTAAATGGTTATGTGCCTTTTTATACAGTGTATGTAAACTTCTGCTTTCATCTGTATATAAATCAGTGGATAATATCGATGCATTTATTGGATAAAATTACTACTTTTTACATCCAATGCCTTTTCGGTCATTATCAATGCACTGTCACTTTAATTGCACGTGAGAGGGCGGCAAATATAGACCCAGCGCCGAAACTATCACTGCTGCTCTGTATGGGTTATGAAAGCTCTAATCTGTTAATATGGACGCTGAAAAGTCATGCACTGCACATGCTCTGCTCACGGTTGCGGTGTGAAACAGGCGGGTTTTGAATCGGCCACTATGCTGACACAGGAAGGGGCAAAGGGGGGCAACATGTAATGAATTAGGCTGCTCGTCTCATGGCATCCACTACTCCAGTTTTCTCCCGTGTGAGTTGAGTGCTCCTCCGCTGCGGTGTGCGTGTTTTAAACAGAAGATCAGATGAAATGACTCCTATAAATCTGAACAGAAGCTCAAACTCTTGTACTCTTCCTTATCTCAAGTGCTGTATGTGTGTGTGTGTGTGTGTGTGTGTGGTTTTAGACTGACAGCTTTAATTGTGTGTGTTTTTCTCTCAGCGGAGACGGTGCGGAAACATCTCTGTCGGTCTTTGTTGATTTATTTATCTTTGCTTTTAACGAATCCACATAATGTAGGCGAGAGCGGTGTAATTAAAGCAGCTTCTCTCTCTCTCTCTGTGTGTGTGTGTGTGTGTAGGACATCCAGGCGGAGATCGAGGCTCATAATGATGTGTTCAGGAGTGTGGAGGGCAATAAGCTGAAGATGGTGAAGGCTCTGGGCGGCTCAGAGGAGGCTGTGTTTCTGCAGCAGAGACTCGACGACATGAACCAGCGCTGGAGCGACCTGAAGGCCAAATCAGCCAACATACGGTCAGACACACACACACACACACACACACACACACACACACACACACACACACACACACACACACACACACACACACACATACACACACAGACACATACATACACACAAGCACACATACATGTGCACATAAGTTTATACATTTGCACACAAACTACACACAAAGACACACACACAAACACACACACAGACACACAAACATTCACAAAAGCATACACCCATGCACACAAACACATGCATACACCCACAAACACATACACACACCCACCTATACACACAGACACACATATATGGACACATACAAACACACACACACAGCCACATGCGCGCATAGAAACACATTAACCCACAGACAAGCATGCACACACACACACACAATCACACATTCACACATAAACACATACAAACACACACACACACACACACACACAAATGCATGCACTCACACACACACAAATGCATGCACTCACACATACATACACAAACACAAACACACACAGCTGCATACACACACAGACACATACACACACACAAACACACATACACGTGCACATAAGTATATACGCTTGCACACAAACTACACACAAAGACACAGACACACACACACACATACACATACAGACACACAAACATTCACAAAAGCATACACCCATGCACACAAACACATGCATACACTGACTAACACATACACACACCCACCTATATACACAGACACACATATATAGACACATACAAACACACACACACAGCCACATGCGCGCATAGAAACACATAAACCCACAGACAAGCATACACACACACGCACTCACACATTCACACATAAACATATACAAACACACACAAACACACACACACATGCACACAAACAAACACACACATACACAAACACGCACACCTACATACATACACAAACACACACACACCTGCATACACACAGACACATACATACACACAAGCACACATACACACACACACACCTGCAGACACAGTCACACACAGACACATACATACACACAAGCACACATACACACACACACACCTGCAGACACAGTCACACACAAACACACACATGCATACATAAACACATACCCACATACACGCATAGAAACACAAACATGCACACAGAAATACATACAAGCACACACAAATGCACATAAACACACACAAACATACATTTAAGTACACAAACTCAAACACACACACACAAACACACTAGTAGGTCGAGTGCTTATAAACGCTGATACTGAGCTTGCAGTCACAAATACACAAACACATTTAAGTGTGTGGGTAAAACATAATGTGTAAGAGAGACTGTGTGTGTGTGTGTGTGTGTGTGTGTGTGTGTGTGTGTGTGTGTGTGTAAGAAATAATGTGCATAAGAGCAAGAGAGAGACTGTGTGTCTGTTCATTCGTGTGTAAGGATGTGTGAATGAGAGAGTGTGTTTGTGTGTGTGTGTGTGTGTGTGTGTTAGTATCTGCCTGCAGCACAACAACAGGTAAAGTGTGAAGTGTTGTTGTGTGTCTGTTGTTAACAGTGTGTGTATGTGTGTGCGCTAATGTCTGCTGTTTTAATAAAGCTAATTAGCCGCTAATTACTGAACATCTGTAATTACAAGTCTTGCTGATACGTCCATTAACACACACACACACTCACCCACACACACACACATACACACACACGCACGCACCAGAGCCTGACGGTTATTTATTTTGCTCAAGGAGAAAAGAAGTTGAAGAATTTAGGAGTGCACTACATAAGAACAATAATAATAGTTCATTTTCTTTTTGGCTCAGTCACTTTATTAATCAGGGGTCACCACAGCAGAATGAACCGCCAACTTATCCAGCATATATTTTACACAGCGGATGCGCTTCCAGCTGCAACCCGGTACTGGGAAGTATATTGAGTGCAGTTGGTTTATATAAAGTTCAGATCACTTGTATATCTAAACACTGCTGTTTTGTTCAGAACTGCTGTTTAATCACTCAAGCGTGACTGTAATTGCTGATTGTTAATGATGCTGTGTGTGCAGGGCTCATCTGGAGGCCAGTGCCGAGCGCTGGAACCGACTTCTGTCAGTGCTGGAGGATCTGAGCCGCTGGATCGGTCTGAAAGATGAAGAGCTGAACAAACAGATGCCCATCGGAGGAGACGTGCCCACATTACTGCAGCAGCAGACGCACGGCATGGTCAGAAACAACACTACCTATGACCTCTATTATTCATGCAACTCTTCTCTTAGCAAAGATTTAAGCACAAAATGAAACCTTGCATAAAACTTTAGCCAATAATGTTGTGTTTCCATCTGATGAGTGAAAGAGGAAGGCGGCATGGTGGCTCAGCGGTTAGCACTGTCCCCTCACAACAAGAAAGTTGCTGGTTTGAGTCCCGGCTGGGTCATTTGGCATTTCTGTGTGGAGTTTGCATGTTCTCCCCATGTTGGCGTGGGTTTCCTCCCTCACAGTCCAAATGCATGCGCTATAGGGGGATTGATGAACTAAATTGGCCGTAGCGTTTGAGTGTGTGTGTGTGTGTGTGTGAATGAGTGTGCACTGGGTTGCAGCTGGAGGGCATCCATTGTGTAATATGCTGGAATAGTTGGCGGTTCATGATGTTGAATGCGGTTATACTCATTGCAGGAGTATTTCACTGATGTGGCAACAATCGAACGTCATTAAAAATGTTAGTGCTCCATTTGGTGCTCCAAGTGTGTAAGTGCAAAGTGTATAGTGTGCAGGGCTGGCACGTCCATAGAGGCGACCTGGGCGGCTGCCTAGGGGGGCAGAATAGAGAGGGCGGCGTCCCCGACACTACCCTCACCACCCGCGCCCTCAGTTATGTCCGCATCCCCTACACTACCCTCACCATCCGCACCTTCAGTTATGTCCGCGTCTAGTGCGGTAGAATAGAGAGGCCGGCGTCCCGACACTACCCTCACCATCCGCACCCTCAGTTATGTCCGCGTCTAGTGCGGTAGAATAGAGAGGGCGGCGTCCCCAACACTACCCTCACCACCTGCGCCCTCAGTTATGTCCGCATCCCCGACACTACCCTCACCATCCGCACCCTCAGTTATGTCCACGACTAGTGCGGTAGAATAGAGAGGGCAGCGTCCCCGACAATACCCTCACCACCCGTGCCCACAGTTATATCCGCGTCCCAACACTATCCTCACCATCCGCGCCCTCAGTTATATCTGCGTCCCCGACACTTCCCTCACCACCCGCGCCCTCAATTATGTCCACGACTAGTGCGGTAGAATAGAGAGGGCGGCGTCCCCGACAATACCCTCACCACCCATGCCCACAGTTATATCCGCGTCCCCAACACTATCCTCACCACCTGCGCCCTCAGTTATATCCGCGTCCCCAACACTATCCTCACCACCTGCGCCCTCAGTTATATCCGCGTCCCCAACACTATCCTCACCACCTGCGCCCTCAGTTATATCCGCGTCCACAACACTACCCTCAGCACCTGCGCCCTCAGTTATATCCGCGTCCCCAACACTATCCTCACCACCTGCGCCCTCAGTTATATCCGCGTCCACAACACTACCCTCAGCACCTGCGCCCTCAGTTATGTCCGCGTCTAGTGCAGTAGAATAGAGAAGGCGGCGTCGCCAACTCTACCCTCACCACCTGCGCCCTCAGTTATATCCGCGTCCAAGACAATACCCTCACCACCCGTGCCCACAGTTATATCCGCGTCCCTGACACTACCCTTACCACCCACGGCTTCAGTTATATCCATGTCTAATGTGGCAGAATAGAGAGGGCGGCATCCCAGACACTACCCTCACCACCCGCACCCTCAGCTATATCCACGTCTAGGTCGGCAGAATACAGAGGGTTGGGGTTGGGGGCGGCGTGACCGTCCTTTGCCTAGAGCGGCAGCTCAGCTTGCTCCACCCTGATAGTGTGTCATTTGGGACGCCGCTCTTGTCTCAATTTTGTCTCATCTTTTTATTGTTGTCCATTCTTAAGTCTCCTTGTCTTCTCACTGTCGTCTCATCTCACCTTACCTCGTCTTCATCTTAGTCTCTTGTCTCAGTTAATCTTATTTTTCATCGCCTCTCAGGTCTGTTTCCCTCTCCTCTGCTCTTCTCTCTTGTCTTATTGTATCTCTGTTTGTCTGATCTCATCCTGTCTGATATCTTTCTGTTCTCATTTGTCATTGTTATTCTGCGATGCTGAAGTGCGCTTGTTTTTTGCGATTCTTTTAATCACACATCGTTGTTTTGTCTTTCCATTGTTTTCCTTTTTTTCTCACTTTTGTCTCTCTGATTTCATCTTTTCCGTTATATTACCTTCACAATCACCTTGCAGTGAAAGTACTCTGATAATCATCATATTGGACTGTTATATTGTGATTAAACGTGCCGCCACAATAACGAATGCGCCAAATGTGTCATTAACTGTCTGTGTGATAATGACAGTAATCAGGCTAATAGCAGGCCTGAGCTGAACAATCAGAGCATTGACACTTTAATCCGTAATGCGTTTCTCTGACCTAAGATCTCAAATAATATCAAATATTTACATACACAAATTCAAAGAAACGTATCGTATCCATCCAGACAGCAGTTTATCATGGGGACGTCTGTCAAAGACAAATAAAAGAAAACTCCACATCTGTGCTTTTGGATGACGATGAGTTTGTTGAGAATGTCTGCATTTCTTATCCTACGAAGTGTCTTGTATCACATGACCATTCACAAATGCTCAATCGCATATTAATACATCATGAGATCCACTTTGCGGCATATTTCTAGTTCTTTAAACTAGCGCTACATTTCCACAGCGTATTATTGTCAGAGCTGGTGTAATCATCATGGCAACAGCCAATAATTTGACCATATTTTTAACATGCAAGATGCCATGAAGTGCAATCATACGGTGCGTTTAAGTGGCCAAAAGGCCTTACTAAACGACTTTTGTATTTTTCTCCATTTCTACATGCACTGCATTATGGATCTGGACTTCAGTTATAGCACCACACGACCTCTGTGTTTGTTAAAACAGTGGATAGTTCAGCCTGGGGTTCTGCTACAGAATGTGCTCGTTAATATGGGATTGTTTTTCTCACTTTATTTAGAACTTCAGGGCAAATGTTTGATTCTAGATTCTGAAAGAGGTAATAATGGAATATAAAATGAAATATTAAAGCATAAAATACGTCTTAAAACTGTTAATTAAAGGCCCATATTGCAAAATAAATTGCTGAATAAAATATTAAATGTATATATTGTACATTTTCACTTATAAAAATTATGACAGGGCCTGACCTTAAAGCTTGACATCCTCAAATAAAAACCACAAAGCAAGTATAAAATCATACAATTCAATGACAGAACGCATCCTTGATCACTGTTAGCTTCTGCTCCGTCAAATGATGTCACTTCCTTAAGTCATAGCCTTAAAGGTGTGACTCTCTCTCTCTCTCTCCCTCTCTGTCCTCCTCAGACAGTTTGACTAATGATTCTCTGGAGCCAGCAGAAAGATTGCCCCCCATTTTGACTTTCTCCCTCTCTCCCGCCTGCACCTCATCTTCTTCTCGGGCTCTTATAATAGATTGTCTTGCCCTGGTGAGAGCTTTAGCCATGCGGATACAAAACACCAGGCCTTTTCAACACGTCACGGCTGATTAGTGTGCCGTGCCAAGCGGGCGACCAGGATAGAGCGCGGCCCACAACTCTAGATGGAAGAAAAAATGAATAATTTTGCGTGCGGTCTGAGAGTCTTGTAGGAGCCGAACACACACACTCTATCGGCAGACTTACACTGATAAAGAGAGTTAGAGAGAAACTAGAGTGACCTTTATTTCTAGATTAATCGAGTGGAATGAGGTCGTCAGATGAAACAGGAGCATCTGCGCTTTTACTTTGAAAAGCTGATTATTAAAGTACCTCTTTGTACAACTTTTCGTTTTCAGTTAAACAGTGTTTATACCAAACGTCAACATCCCGCTCTCCCTCATGAAGCTAATACGGATGTAACTGCAACTGCAGTTCATTGACTGGCCTTTAGGGGCTGAATTCCTAGAAAAAAAAGGAACAGCATGTTAGCAGTGCTAATTAGCAATGCTAAAATGCTAACAAGAGTTTATTTACAGATCTGTGACACTTAAAGTACTTCAGACTTTTTAAAGGTGCATATTGGGGAGAGGTGTCCAACCTACAGCAACACCGGGGTACCTCAGGGCTCTGTTCTTGGGCCACTTCTCTTCTCCATCTACATCTTTAGGATCAGTCATCCAGAAACATGGATTTTCCTACCACTTCTATGCTGATGATACCCAGCTATACCTCTCTTTTCACCCTGATGATCCCTCCGTTCCAGCTCGCATCTCAGCCTGCCTGTCAGACATTTCACATTGGATGAAAGATCATCATCTTCAGCTTAACCTGGCGAAAACGGAAATGCTTGAAGTTTCTGTCAACCCGACTCTACATTATAACTTTTCAATCCAGATGGACGGGGCAACCATTACTGCATCCAAAATGGTGAAAAGCCTTGAAGTAACGATTGATGACCAACTAAACTTCTCTGACCACATTTCTAGAACTGCTCGATCTTGCAGATTCGCCCTCTATAACATTAGAAAGGTCCGACCCTTCCTATCTGAACATGCAGCTCAACTCCTTGTTCAAGCTCTTGTTCTCTCCAGACTGGACTATTGCAACTCTCTACTAGCCGAGCATCCAGCTAACTCTATCAAGCCTCTTCAGCTGCTTCAGAGCGCAGCAGCACGAGTGGTCTTTAATGAACCTAAACGAGCACATGTTACTCTGCTGCTCATCCGTTTGCACTGGCTGCCAGTTGCTGCTCGCATCAAATTCAAAGCTCTGATGTTTGCGCACAAAGCGACTTCTGGCTTTGCTCCTTCTTATTTGCTCTCACTTCTGCAGATGTATGTGCCCTCCATCTGCCCAGTTGGTGGAATGAACTCCCTAACTGCATCAGCACAGCAGAGTCACTCGCTGTCTTCAAGAAACAACTAAAAACTCAACTATTTAGTCTCCACTTTCCTTCCTAATCTGCAATTGCCTCTCTGACTACAAAAAAAAAATAAAATAAATAAAAAATAGTACATTACTAATGTTTTGTTTCTTACACTTTACACACCTGACACTTGCCTATAGCACTTATTCATTGTTACTCTTATAGTTGTGTAAATTGCTTCCTTGTCCTCATTTGTAAGTCGCTTTGGATAAAAGCGTCCGCTAAATGTAAATGTATGTTTTAAAGTTAAAACAGATTGACAAAATCATATTGGTTTCCCAACTAAAGGCTCTATATTTAGCTCATATTCATGCACACACACAGTCTTAGCTAGTTTTCATTTCTTTGTAGAGTGTGTCTCTACATCTCCTCATTCATTATATAATGAGCACTTGAGGACGGTTTTGTCCCACTAATAGTGTTTATTAATCATACATCTAATTGTCCAATAGAAGAGCCCCGTTTACTGCTGCCTTAATTAAATCTATCAATCAATGTTCAGGAAAGTCCTCCTGTGTGTCCTGAGTGAGAAAGTGTGGGTTTAGAGATGCAGGGATATCCTGTTCTGTTGTTGACCAGTATAGGGACAAATGCTTTGGTCAAAGTCAGAGACTATTTTGATCCTTCACAAAATGAAAAACAAACAAAATGCTGCGATTGGTCAGATGACTCTACTTGGTTCTGCTCGGATTGGATGGCTGCACTTGGTTTTGCTCTAATTGGTCAGACGACTCTTCTCTGCACTTATTGGTCAGATGACTCTACTTGGCTTTGCTCTGATGATTTTGTAATTGGTCAAATGACTCTCTCTGCTCTGATAGGTCAGATGACCTTTTCTGCTCTGACTGGTGAGACAACTCTCTTCTACTCTGATTGGTCAGCTTACTCTTCTGTGCTCCGATTGGTTAGACGACTCTTCTCTGCTTAGTCAGCTGACTGTTTCTGCTCTGATTGGTCAGATGACTCTTGTCTGCTCTGTTCTGATTTGTCAGAGGATACTGCTCTCTTCTCCTCAGATGGGAATCTGTTCTGATTGGTCGGTTGACTTTACTCTGCTTTACTCTGCTTTACTCTGTTTCAGGTCAGATGACTCTGGTTTTAGTCGGATTGGCCAGATGAGTCTGCTGCGCTCTGATTGGTCAATTGACATTACTCTATTCTGGTCCAATTGGAATGTGTTCCAATTTTCTAGATGAATCTCTAAGGCTTTGCTGTGATTGGTCTGATGTCTAGATGTCTCTATTCTGATTTGGCAGATGGTTCTACTCTGTTCTTATCTGATTGGAATATGTTCTGATTGGTCAGAAAACTCTATTTGGTTTTACTCAGATTGGTCAGATGAGTCTGCTTTACTCTGATTGGTCAATTGGCACTACTCTGTTCTAGTCTGATTGAATCAGTTCTGATTGGTCAGATGAATCTACATGGTTTTCTCCGATTGGTCAGATGAGTCTTCTTATTTCAGAAGCTTTTTTCAAAAAAAAAAAAAAAACTGCTCTGATTGGACAATGCCTCTGCTCAAATTTCTCACATGGCTCATTTCGCACATCGCTCTGATTGGTCAAATTGTTCTACTCTGCTCTGATTGGTCAAATGGCTCTTTAGTGACCAATTGCTTGAAAGAAACCAAACTCTCATGACTCGAATTTCAGCTCTTCCACAGCATTAGTAAACGTGTCGTCCACATGCAGCCATTATGCAAATCAACTACAACCCAGCATAGTGTTGTGCAGGAATTAAGACTGTATTACTGCTGGCCTGTTCAGAATCGCTTCATCTTTGAAACTGCGCAGACCTTTTACATTAGCAATCAGTTACATTACACACTGCGTCAAAGGTAATATCTGAAAAAGCGTATAATAGGAGCACTTTAACGTGAAGAACGGAATGAAATTTATACACACTCTCAGTTATTTCCCAGAACTCTTATATAACTGCTCTCACGCTGCATTAGTCATGTCTCTGTAACACTATTTTTTGCGCCCAAGAAAAGAAATAATGACCTTAAAAAGAAAAGTTGGAAACTGTCTTTGCACTGATTTCTCCAATCTGTTCAATAATGGCCCCGTCTGTGTGATTTATTCTGATCATTCGGGTCTTGAATCCTTGTACTGTTAAATAAGAGACGGATTAAAGGCCTCAGACTTTTCTTTGACCTGAGACGAGAAAGAATGACCTCAGTGTGTCTAATAAGAGCTGAACAGTGATTCAATCCGATCATCCTTTAATGCAGCCAATAAAGAGATGAAAGACGCTTAAGTGTTTGCGTTTTTCACCTGACGAGAGGACAGAGAGAGGGATTTTATGTGTCTGAACTGCTGAAAGAGCGATGTACAGGTCCTCTTCTGTCAGCTTTGTTAGTCTTCATCTTGAATCAGTTTGCTGCTTGTGTTGATTTAATTTTACACCATATTTTACATTTGGCTATATTTTAGTGCTATTTCAGAGGCTTTGTAAGTGCTTCTGTATTTGGTAGGGCTGTACAATATATCAGAAAAGTATCACAATAATAGTATAAACCGTATTCATATCTTAAAGAGGGGCATTAAAAAAATTTAAATAAAATGGTTGGCCTTATATGTTGGGATACTGCCTACAAGGCTGTCGGGAACTTTTGTTTTATTGAAACTTGTTTTTGTTTAATGACTTTACTAATTATGAACCTGTTGCTTAGTAAGCCTTAATTAACCCAGTTACACCTTTAAATTCCTCTAATTGGTCAGATGATTCCACTTGGTTTTGCTCTGATTGGTCAGCTGACTCTTCTCTGCATTAATTGGTCAGATGACTCTACTTGGTTTTGCTCTGATTGGTCAGATGACCATTCTCTGGTCTGATTGGTCAGATGACTATTCTGTTCTGATTGGTCAAATGACTCTTCTCTGCATTGATTGGTCAGATGACTCTACTTGGTTTTGCTCTGATTGGTCAGCTGACTCTTCTCTGCACTGATTGGTCAGATGACTACTTGGTTTTGCTCTGATTGGTCAGCTGACTCTTCTCTGCACTGATTGGTCAGATGACTACTTGGTTTTGCTCTGATTGGTCAGCTGACTCTTCTCTGCACTGATTGGTCAGATGACTACTTGGTTTTGCTCTGATTGGTCAGCTGACTCTTCTCTGCACTGATTGGTCAGATGACTACTTGGTTTTGCTCTGATTGGTCAGCTGACTCTTCTCTGCACTGATTGGTCAGATGACTACTTGGTTTTGCTCTGATTGGTCAGATGACTCTAATTGTTTTTTATACTGGTTGGTCAGATGGTTTTCCTCTGCTCTGATTGGTCAGTCGACTCTTCGCTGCTCTGATTGCTCCGATGAATCTACTTGGTTTTGCTCTGATTAGTCAGATGACCACTCTCTGGTCTGATTGGTCAAATGACCTTCTCTGCTCTAATTGGTTAGATGAGTCTTCTCTGCTGTGATTGGTCAGACAACTCTCCTCTACTCTTATTGGTCAGCTAACTCTTCTGTGCTCTGATTGGTCAGATGACTCTTCTCTACTTAGTCAGCTGATTCTACTCTGCTCTGATTCGTCAGATGATTCTTCTCTGCACTGTTCTGATTTGTCAGATGGTTTAACTCTCTTCTGCTCTGATGGGAATGTGTTCAGTTAGTCAGATGACTATTCTTTGGTCTGATTGGTCAGATGACTCTACTTGGTTTTGCTCTGATTGGTCAGATGACTCTACTTTTCTCTGCTCTGATTGGTCAGATGGCTCTTCTCTGTACTGATTGGACAGATGAATCTACTTAGATTTGCTCTGATTGGTCTGATGACTCTGCACTGATTGGTCAGATGATTCTACTTGGTTTTGCTCTGGTTGGTCAGATGTCTCTGCTCTGCTCTGATTAGTCAGATGGCTCTTCTCTTTGCTTTAATCTAGTATCTTGAAATATATTTAGGCAAATGTTATGTGCTGTCATCATGACAATGATAAAAAGAAATGAGTTATTAGAAATTAGCTATTGAAATTATTATGTTTAAAATGTGTTGGAAACAAATCCTCTCTGCTAAGCTGGTAGTGCTAGTTATTGGTTTGTTAATACCGTGAATAGTGACCTAAACTAAGGTGTTACCAAAACCATTTGTAGGCTTGTTTTGAGAATGAATCAGTACCTTACAAATCTGGACATGCATGACTTTTGAGTCAACTAAACCTTAAGGTTAGAGCTGAAACGCTGCTTTAACACACATCTTCAGCAAAGCAACAGATGATGACTCTTTCCACTTTTAAAGCCAAAAAGGGCTTCCAGCTATCATCAAAACACTCCACAAAAGCACACGCAGCCCTAAATGACACATAATGAATAACCTCTGTGGAGGATGTGCGAGAGACCATTCAAAACCATCAAGCGACGCATCCTGAAGACCTCTTAAAGACTCCCAAACAAGCACTCAAGCGGCGGACTTGTTTTGGGAGAATGTGTCAGACTCTATTGTCCATCAGTTGCCCTTGACAGGCTGACGTTCAGGTGCCATTTATCACTACAGCAACCAGCTAGCGTCATAGCAACGGTGACATCAGCGCTGCTTTCTTCACAGCAGAATGATGTCAGAAATGAACATCGGGTTCAAAAGTCAGAATGTTTCAGGTTCAGCATCTTGTGGCGATCAATTCTGAGGTTGGTTTTGAAGAAAACAAGCAGAAAACATCTCGCATTCAGTGAAAGTCTGACAGCATTTTTGTTAAAGTGTTCATGTCAAATAATCGGTACAATATGTGCAGTCTTTGAAAACCTAATTCTGGATTAAAACAAGTTGTTTTCTGTCTTCGTGAATTGGCATGAGCTTAAAAGTGTTACTCCCTGTGAGTTAGTGGTGTAATGGTTCACTCGACTTGTGATTTAAAGTGATATACAATTGCTGATTTCCCTACATGACTTGTTTAAGAGGGCGAGGCAGTGGCGCAGTAGGTAGTGCTGTCGCCTCACAGCAAGAAGGTCGCTGGTTTGAACCTCGGCTCAGTTGGCGTTTCTGTGTGGAGTTTGCATGTTCTCCCTGCCTTCGCGTTGGTTTCCTCCGGGTGCTCCGGTTTCCCCCACAGTCCAAAGACATGCGGTACAGGTGAATTGGGTAGACTAAATTGTCCGTAGTGTATGAGTGTGTGTGTGTGAATGTGTGTGTGGATGTTTCCCAGAGATGGGTTGGAAGGGCATCCGCTGTGTAAAAACTTGCTGGATAAGTTGGCGGTTCATTCCGCTGTGGCGACCCCGGATTAATAAAGGGACTAAGCCGACAAGAAAATGAATGAACTTGTTTAAGAAATGAGTTGACAATTTAGAAATCAACAAGTGACATTTTTTATTTATGAAATGTTGTACACGTCTGTGTAAAATAAGATTATATTTAGTTTTCTGATTTCTGAAAAGACCCAGTGACAGACGTGTCTCCGCATTGATCAGAAACGCCAACTGAGCCGCGGATCGAACCAGCGACCTTCTTGCTTACATTGTTATGGCTAAAAAAAAATGAAGTACAGGAAGGATTTGCTTTTTACTTCTCTGTACACTGAAAAAATGATTCGAAGATGGTTCCTTGGATTTACTAAATCTTTTTAAGTTAAGGGCTTTTAAACAATTTATTTGGGCTGAATTTATACAAACAAAATAAGTTGAACATTACCAAATGTAATTTGTTTCAATTCATTCATTCTTTCATTTTATTGTCGGCTTAGTCCCTTTATTAATCTGGGGTCGCCACAGCGGAATGAACCGCCAACTTATCCAGCAACAGATGCCCTTCCAGCCGCAACCCATCTCTGGGAAATGTTTAAATTCCACACACACACAAATAGGTTGCAACAATTTTAAAGACATGATTTTTTCTTTAGTGTATATACAGTGGGGGAAAAAAGTTCTGAACACGTCACCATTTTTCCCAGAAAACATCTTTCTAAAGGTGCCGCTGACTTTTCACTGGATATTGAAAACAACCAAAGAATGCATATACGACAAGCAAACAAATCTAATTAGTTTACAAATGAAGTCCTGTGTTATTAAATAAAATGACACAGGGGAAAAGTATTGAACACATGAAGAAAGGAAGGTGTAGAAAGGCAGTGACAGTCCAGACAGCACCTGAAATTTAGAAAATCCAGAATTAAGCTCAGATTTGATAGACGAGACCCACTGAACTATGGAGATTTTGATACTCAGCTGAAGTCTGTGAGAAACTCACACCTGAGCACTGCATGAGGCTTCATTCTCCATATGAGAGGCGTGTTTAAGCTTCCCCTGCTGTAAATACAGTAAATCACCTCACACTCAAATACGCTGCTCTTCTTTGACCTCCCGTGCATCTTTTTGATAATCTCCCTCTAATCTTCAGGATTGTTTAATATCGCTCCTTAGCATCTCCATAATGCGGTGTAATGGACCGCTCCTCTTCCTCTCTCTCCTCATCAAGGTTTCTGTAAAGTGCGCGTGTGTTCGCTAGCTTTACTGTAGCAGGATGTAATTAAAAGGCTTATCGCTTCCTCTGGCTCTGTTTAACGACCGTTTCAGAAGTGAGAAACGATGCCATGACCCTGCTCTCCAGTCGAGCCTTGGGGGCCCGACTATCAGAGGAATGGAAATCCAGTTTTCCTCTCCGCTGAGATTTAGCTGTTCATTTAAGATTGTGTGTGTGTGTGTGTGTGTGTGTGTGTTCTGTGCTGCCTGAAGGCAAGAATTAGTTGTGTCTGAGTAAGCGAAGGACTATTATTTTGGCTAATTCGCGTGTGACTCTGCGGAAATGCCTTGTTTGACCTCTTTGCAATCGCACTTCAGTGTCCATTTTTATTTGCGCAGCCAATCAATCTCTCTGTGCCCTCATTCTCACCTGTTCTTGATCTCGATGTTTTTCGCGCACACACACACACACACACACACACACACACACACACACACACACACACACACACACACATACACACACACACACACACACACACACACACACACACACACACACACACACACACACAAAAACAAACATGCCTTTCTGTCTCTGTGTATTTGGATGGAGTACTGCCTTGCATAAGTAGTGATATAACATCAGATTATATCATATTATATTTCAGATTATATATTATATTGTGGGGGTTAAAGCCTTAAAATTCAGGAATGGGAAATGTTTTATTATTCTCTAAAAATAGTAATGTTTTACTCGCTGTGCATCAGTTTGCCTTTACACGTTACACTTTCCCGAATGTACTGTAAGGATTGTCTGCTTGTCTGTCTGTACTTCTCTGTCTGCCTGTCTGTTCATACATCTGTTTGTCTGTCCATTTATCCATCTGTCTTTCTATCTTTATGTTTCTGTCTGTACATCTAGATGCCTGTCTGTCTCTATCCATCTATCTATCCATGTGTCTGTCTGCCTCTCTGTCTATACGTCCATGTCTTGCTTTGTCCATGCATACATTTTTTTTGTCTGCCGTCCGTCTGTCCGTCCTTCTGTCTGCCCATGCATGCATCTGTTTGTCTGTCTGTCGTCCGTCCATCCGTCTGTCTCTATGTCTGTCTGTCTCTCTGTCTGCTCATGCATACATCTGTTTGTCTGCCTGTTCATTCATATGTCTGTCTTTCTGCCCATATATCTGTCTGTCTGTCTGTCCGTCCGTCTGTCCGTCCATTTATATGTCTGTCTTTCTGTTTATATGGCTGTCTGTCTGTCTGTCTGTCTGTCCGTCTGTCTGTCCGACTGTCCGTCTGTCCGTCCATTCACTTGTCTGTCTTTCTGTTCAAATGGCTGTCTGTCTGTCTGTCTGTCTGTCTGTCTGTCTGTCTGTCTGTCTGTCTGTCTGTCTGTCTGTCTGTCTGTCTGTCTGGCCATTCATACATATGTCTGTCTGTCTGTTTGTCAGTTTCTATACATCCAAATGTCTGTCTATGTGTACATTCATTCGTCTGTCTGTCTGTCTGTCTGTCTGTCTGTCTGTTGTTATATTTCTGTCCCTGTTTGTTTGTACATCTAAATGTCTGTCCCTTTATATGTCTGTCTGTCTTGGTTTCTGTCTGTATGTCTGTCTGTCTGTGCATCCAAACCTCTGTCTGTTCCTTCATATGGCTGTCTATCTGTCTCAGTTTTTGTCTGTTTGTCTGTCTGTCTGTCTGTCTGTCTGTTTGTCTGTCTTTTTGTCTGTCTGTCTGTCTGTCTGTCTGTCTGTCTGTCCAAATGTTTGTTTGTCTGTCCATTTATAGGCCTGTCTGTCTGTCTGTCTTGGCTTTCATCTATCTGTCTGTCTGTCCATCCATCCAAATTCATGTCTGTCTGTCTTGGTTTCTGTCTGTCTGTCTGTCTGTCTGTCTGTTTGTCTGTCTGTCCAAATGTTTGTTTGTCTGTACATTTATAGGTATGCCTGTCGTATATATGTCTGTCTTGGATTTCGTCTGTCTGTCTGTCTGTCTGTCTGTCTGTCTGTCTGTCTGTCTGTCTGTCTGAGAATTTCTTTATTTCAAATCATATTTGGAACTCTGTCTCCTCCATCTCTTCATGGCTCATACTCTCGTTCTTCTGTTTCACTGTGGACATTTTGTAATAGATTTTCCACCAGTGTTTGATGTAGTTCTTTCCCACATTCCTGTACTGTTGATTTCCCTGATTTAGCTTCATCACTGTCAGTAATGAATGGCATGATGTAATGAGATGCTAATGAGATGCTTGTTGGCTGTGTTTCAGGCTCTGAGGGCGGAGCTAAAGGAGCGTGAGCATGTGGTTCTCAGCACATTGGATCAGGCACGCATGTTTCTAGCAGAGCAGCCAATCGAAGGTCCCGAAGAGCCGCGCAAGAACCTGCAACCCAAAACAGGTGAACATTTGTGTCTCTCCTTGCACTGTGACATATTTTTAATGATGCACACATACAGTCACCTTTATCAGGCTTGCATTTCCAGTGCTAAAAGAGTACCAATAGTACTCTTATGGTGGGCAGGGTTTACAACAGAAAGCTTCAGTCGACGTCATTCCCGCTGGAGGAAAATCACAGTAAAGCTGTGCGGTTTGTTTACATATCTTATGAGAAGCACTTTCACAACGCAGATGCTTTATACACATAAATACTTGAGTACATTATGGTGTATTATATATTATTACGGTGAAATGTCTCGACTGTGTATTTAAAGCATGCCGATTCCTTTGTTTTTATTCTGGCTTGTTGCACGAGCGAGTGATGTATCTCTGTAAGCTGAGTGTCTGCTGTACCAGTCCAGAGTTCTTTCGATGACGCCACAGCAACGCCGAGTTCTTCTTATTAAAGAACATGAGTCTGATTCCAGCGACACTCCAGGGACAGACGAGTCTTTGCTGAGGCCATCTTCCAGCCTTAACCACGGCGAATGAAGCTCTGCATAAGACTTTTGGCCAGCGGAGAAATTAAAATGGTCGTGCCCAACTGAGTCTGGTTCCCTCAAGGTTTTTTTTCTTCACTCCCATAAGGTGAAGTTTTTTTTCCCTCTCCGCTGTCGCCACTGCCTCGCATGGTTCAGGATTGGTAGAGCTACGCATCGATGAATTTGCTCTTCAGTGTTTGAACTCTCAGTAATGATTAAATCACACTGAACTGAGCTAAACTGAACTGAACTGAACTTAAACACTAAAACCTGAACCACACTGTTCCAGTACCTATGACCATTTATGTGAAGCTGCTTTGACACAATCTAAATTGTAAAAGCGCTATACAAATAAAGCTGAATTGAATTGAATTAAAGGATTCTGCTTTGAAGATACCCGAAAGTTCTCCCTGGTTTTTAGCTCGTCTTAGAATTTCGCAACAGTTTTGGTGGCGTGAGCCAGACTAGAGAAATTCACAACAGTACATTACACGTGAGCATATTTCTGTACATTACATACCAGTGAACTATGAGCGCAAGAACATATAATATGTAAATAAAATAATGGTTCGTTTATCGTAATCGAGCTAAAATGTTCAATTAATTAAAAGATGTAGATTTTAGGCCAAAATGCCCATCACTAACACAGATTCACGGACATAAATGCACGCACTCACTCACACACACACACACACGCACACACAGCAGGCTGAGCAGCATAGTTTATTTTTGTGGTCTCTGGGGCTGCTCTTTGATGTGAGTGTGTGTGTGTGTGTGTGTGTGTGTGTGTGTGTGTGTGTGTGATAAGTCGGACGTCTCCTGTCGACACACTCTTAACTGCAGGATCTGATGTCTGGAAAGTTCCAGCACTGTCCGGACACTTCCACTGGGACCCCCGCTGCTACAGCTGATTCACCACTAACATCACAGACCACTTATCAGATAGAGCTAGAGCTGTAGATAGTCTGATAGTGTGTGAGTGTGTGTGTGTGTGTGTGTGTGTGATGTGTCTTTCTGAGGGTGCAAATTCCACATGACTGTGTCTTTTAGGTTATAGATTTAAAGTCTGCATGAACTGGAAGCTGAGACCGTATTTGTTGTGTTTGTATTGTGATGCAGAGAAACAGAATATTAAATGAGTAAACAATGGGCGTGGCTTGTTTTGTTCTACTGCGAGCTGATTGGATGTAGTAAAGTAGGCGTGTCATTCAGAAAGATGGGGGAAAGGGTTTGAGGAGAGTTGTTACAGCCTAACAGACTCCTCCCCCTCACCATTTCTGTTTCTTGTCAAAACTGACAGCTGGAGGGGCGTGGTTAAGTGTGTTAGCTCCGCCCACTACCTCAGACAGACCTAATCTGAGGATTTAACTGAACACAGACAGGAAGTGCATTGTCAGATTTCAAATAAAGATTACAAGGACAAACTATTATTTTGTTCTTAGTGACACGCACAGATGAACTGTTGAGCACAGAACTAGCACTGTCAGCTAACATGAGCAATATGGCTAGATTTGGATTTCCTGTGTACTTTAATATTCCAGATTTGCAGACCTTTTACAGTCAGATTTGCTCCTCTTGATTTGCTCTGGGCTCAGCAGGGCAGTGTGTTCTGATCTCTCCGTCTCTGAACACTGACTGCAATCAAACATTCCCACATTCACAGTTTACCAGTGGTCTTACCAGTGGTCTCCATTCCTCCCCTGATCCCCCTTCATCAAAGAAACACACACACACACTCATGCACACAAACTACACACAGACACACACAAAAACACATACAGACACACAAACATGCACACAAGTGTACACCCATGCACACAAACACATGCATACACACACAAACACATACACAAACCCACTTATACACATAGAAATGCATACATACACACACACACACACATACTTATACACACACACACACACACACACACACACACACATAGAAACGCACAAGCATGCACACAAACACACATGCAAACACACACACACAAATGCACACACTAACACACACACACACACACAAATGCACGCACTCCTACATACACACACACCCAAACACACAGAAACACATATACAAACACCCCCACACACACACACACACAAACACACGCACACACAAACATACACACACACACACACACACACGCACACACAAACATACACACACATATACACACACACATACATACATAAACACACACACACACACACACACATAGAAACACACAAACCCACACACAAGCATGCACACAAACACACATGCAAACACACACACACAAATGCACACACTCACACACACTAACACACACACACACACACACACACACACACACACACACACACTCACACAAATGCACGCACTCCTACATACACACACACCAAAACACACAGAATCACATAAACAAACACCCCCCCCCCCCCCCACACACACACACACACATACATACATACATACACAAACACGCACACACCTGCATACACACAAAGAAACACACAAATGCAAACAAACACACACGCACACACAAAAATGCACATTGAAATACACACAAGCGCACAAACACACACATACATAAACACACACACACACATACATACACAAACACGCACACACCAGCATACACACAAAGAAACATGCACACAAATGCACACGCACACACATGCACGCAGAAATACACACAAGCACAAACACATGCACATAAACACACACAAGCATACATCCATGAACACAAACTCAAACACGCACACACACACGTGCAAATACACACACACAAATGTACGGATTGCACACACACACACACAAACACACACACACACACACACACACACACACACACACATACACACACAAACACACACACACACACAAACACACACACACACACACACATACACAAATGCACGCACTCACATATATACACACACATATGCATACACAAGCACACACACCCATACACACATATAAACGCATACACACACAAAGTCACACACACACACACACATACACACACTCGCATACTCACAAAGAAACACACATATACTGCACACACACACACACACAAATGCTCACACTCACACACACACACAAACACACACACACACACACACATACACACACACACACCGCTTACAGAGATGCAATCAAACACTCGCA
The DNA here is from genome assembly GCF_049306965.1 of Danio rerio. Lineage (NCBI taxonomy): Eukaryota > Metazoa > Chordata > Actinopteri > Cypriniformes > Danionidae > Danio > Danio rerio. The sequence goes on from NC_133198.1 coordinate 1,454,411, forward strand.
CAAACTCATGTTCTCCAGTTCAGCTGTGTGTTTTAAATGTGTAACTCCGTCTGTTCTGTCATCGAGCGAGCGTAAACAAGCCGGTGCGAGAGGAAGCGTCACTTCCATTTCCACGTTCAACCGCTGGATCTTAATTGAATTTCAGACTCCTCCAGAAACGCTTGAGCGCATTTGAATTGTAAATTGATTCTCGCTTGGCTGAAGCAGAAATATAAAGATGAAGCATAGAGGTGAGCGTTCAGACAAATGGAGAAATCATTGGTGCCGTTTGCGGCGCTGACATTAGCTGAAGTGTCCTCTGAAAGCCTGAGAGAAGGCAGATGGTAATGCTGCGGAGCTGCCTGCAGTCATGCCCGAGGCTTTCCCTAAATTGACCAAACATCTGTGTGCCGTCTCTCTCTCTCTTCAGCTCATTAGTCGAGTGGACTCTTCAGTAAACACACTCTGAAGTGACCTGCGCCGGGCTCATCTGATCAACACGGACGCTTGTGAAGTGGAAAAGCTGAAAGTCAAATTGTGGTCGTGTTGATAAATAGGAGATAAAAACAGGCTGTTTACGTTATTCTGGTGTTGTTTTTTATTTATTTTTTAGAAGCCTGAAAAGTTGACTCAGGCCCCGTTTACACTAATGCATTTTAGTTTGAAAACGCATAAGTTTTGCTACGGTTACGCCATCCGTCCACACTACGCCGGAGTTTTCGAGCGCTGAAAACGGAGCGTTTTGGAAACGATGGAGAGGCTGTTTTCATTCTGAAGCGCTGCTGCTGCGTCTCAGTGTGGATGAGGGAAAACGGAGACATCTGAAAACGGAGGCGGGGCTGCTGAGATTCGCTAGCTGATTGGGGCTTTTGTGTCATTGCGTATCCTTCCCCTATTGGTGAAGCCCCTATCACATGACTATAACACATGGCTTTAACGCTACCGGAAGACAGCAGACCAGCCTTCACTGTAAACAACAACATGGACACAGAAATGGAAGCGTTGTTTGCACTATTGTCTGTTTTACGCTCCATTGTGCAGTTATTCATTTGTTACGTTTAGTAACGTTTCAACCTCGTCGTCTGTCCACAAAAATACCTCTCTTGCTTTCTTTGCCATCGCGTTCATTGTTCAACCGGCGTTTGTTGACTAACAATAACCAAATGCCGAGCGAGACGCATGCTTCCTGTTTATACTAGAACGCGCATGCCCAGAGTGCGCGAATGGTCACGTGATATACGTTTTTGGTGGCGTAGTGTGGATGGAGATATGTTTAGAAATGCTAGTGTGGTCGTTTTGATCCAAAACGCCGTTTTAAAACTAAAATGCACTAGTGTAAACGAGGCCTCAGACTCAGCCAAATGAACGTCACTGAGGTCTTTCCCTGTGTGTTTGTTTTGCTAGAGTTGACCCCGGAGGAGAAGGCCCAGCGGGTGGCGAAGGCGATCCGCAAGCAGACGGCGGAGGTGTGTGAGCGCTGGGACCGGCTCACGGGACACGCGGGGACCTGGCAGGAGCAGGTAGAGCGGGCGCTAGACAAACTGCAGGACCTCCAGAGCTCCATGGACCAGCTGGACCTGCGTCTGGCCCAGGCCGAGGAGCTGAAGGCGGGATGGCAGCCAGTGGGAGACCTGCTCATAGACTCCCTACAGGACCACATCGATAAAACCACGGTAAGCATTTATCGGGTATTAGTAACTTAAATCCTTGAAAGTTTTTAATATTTAGATACAAAATAAAACTTATAAATATTTCTATTTATGTGTGTATTAGATCATCTTTACATTAAATTACATAGAAGACGAATGAGCGCTTGTGTGAGGTGTGTAATGCAGTGTGTATGGTGTGCAGGACAGTAAATCTGACATGGTTCTCTCTTCCGGCTGCCGTTATCAGTCTCACACTATTGTTTTTCTCTTTCTGAAAGTCTTGATCACACCATCCTGGAGTAATTCTCTCATTATTGCGGCTATTAGGATTGTAAATAAGGATTTGTTGACCTCTCCTATTCACTACGTTCTGAGTTTACCAACTATGATCACTTCTGCTGCGGAGAATATGAAAATGGTCCATTAGGGGTTGTTCACACCGAATACATTTTCAGCGCTCTACTTTTGTATTGTTTTTCAATGTAAACATGCCCTTGATGGATGTGTTTACCATTATGTCTCTGGCATGAACAGACACATGCTCCGTCTCACTGGTTAAAATTCATTATATCTCTGGATTTCTACATTCTTACAAAAAAAATGGTGATAATGCAAATAGACAAGTCAGCAAAACACTGTGTAACGTAAAGGAAGCATCATTTATTGGGTGTTGGATGAACATTGGAGAGGGTGAATCAAGTCACCGGCTCTTTTAAGGATTATTGTAGTTAATCATTTTCCTGCCTGAAGCTATTTTTACAGTTTTATCCCGCAGTGTCATTCTCACACGTGTGCTGTGAGTCATTTCCAAACACGCCGGCTGATAATTTATTCAGCTTTGTGTTGGGGCGATATGCAGAGATAAAGATGCTAATGCATGCGTGCGTGTGCGTGCGTGCGTGTGTGTGTGTGTATGTGTGTGTGTGTGTGTTCAGGCGTTTCGGGAGGAAGTGTCTCCTCTGAAGAAGGATGTTGGAGCTGTGAATGATCTGGCCGCTCAGCTTACCCCACTGGATGTCCAGCTGTCCTCCACCACTAACCGTCAGCTGGACAACCTCAACATGCGCTGGAAACTCCTGCAGGTCCTCTGCCTTCTCCAGCTTATTTCCCCATATATGCACTTTTTTTATTCCATCTTTTATTCGTTCTTTTTGCTCTTTTCCTTTTCTGTACCCGTTCATGTCATTTAGCTTTTCCTGTCCTCCATCTTTCATTCTCTAAACTTTTGATGCTGCTTACTTGCCTGATTAGGCTTTTGCTTTTCTTGCCTTGCCTTGCCTTGCCTTGCCTTGCCTTGCCTTGCCTTGCTTCGCTTCACCTCGCCTCTCCTCTCCTCCCCTCCCCTCCCCTCGCCTTTATTTCCATGTCTTACCTTTTTGTTCTTTACTTGCCTTGCCTTTCCTTCAGCTAGGCTCGCCTCGCCTCTACTCTCCTCACATCTCCTTTCCTTTTCTTGCCTTGCCTTGCCTTGCCAAGCCTGGCCTAGCATTGCCTTACCTTTCTTAGTCTTTGGCTAGGCTTGCCTCTACTCTCCTCACATCGCCTTGCCTTTCCCTCTTCTTTCCTACCCTTGCCTTGCATTGCCTCTCCTCCTTCTCTTCTCTTCTCTTCTCTTCTCTTCTCTTCTCTTCTCACCTCGCCTCACCTCACCTTTCTCTTCCCTTCCCTTCCCTTTCTTCTCCCTTCCCTCTCTTATCCTCACATCGCCTTGCCTTTCCCTCTTCTTTCCTACCCTTGCCTTGCATCGCCTTGCCTTGCATTGCCTCTCTTCTCTTCTCTTCTCTTCTCTTCTTCTCTTCTCTTCTCTTCTCTTCTTTTCTCTTCTCTTCTCTTCTCTTCTCTTCTCTTCTCTCCTCACCTCGCCTCACCTTTCTCTTCCCTTCCCTTCCCTTTCTTCTCCCTTCCCTCTCTTCTCCTCACATCGCCTTGCCTTTCCCTCTCCTTTCCTACCCTTGCCTTGCATTGCCTTGTCTCTTCTCTTCTCTTCTCTTCCCTCTCTTCTCCTCGCCTCACCTCACTTTTATCTTCCCTTCACTTCCCTTTCTTCTCCCTTACCTCTCCTCGCCTCGTCTTGCCTTTACTTTCCCTTCCTTCTCCTTCTCCCTCTCCTCTCATTTCCTTTCCTTTTCATATGACATTTTATTTATTATTATTTATATATATATATTTATATTTGACTTTGATTTCTTTCTGTTTTCCCTTTTTCCTTTTCCCAATTCCTGATTTTTCCCTGTCCCACTGGTTGTCTGTTTCCTTTTGCTTTTCGTTCATTTTAGTTTATCCTCTATTTCTTTGATGTATGATAAGTGATTCAGATCAAGCCATTTTAAGAACACTTCTACTTATTATTATATTTGAAAGTGTTTTTTTTTCTTTCATCTGCGCGTCTGAGAGTGCATGCTGTCCTCGGTATTGTATTCAGAAAGAGTTGTGTGTGTGAGTGTGTGTGTGCTACATGTGAGGATTGCGAGCGTTTTCTTCAGGATTTGTTTAAAACACTCCCCCAGAGTGCAGGAAGACACACTCTGACTGTGTGCGTTCATTACAGTCTTTCATATTCTGCGTTTTGTTCCCTGCTGTGGCTGTTTGGATGCATTTTTCCCAGCTTGTTTGTGACATTTCGTTTAGCGACCAACCTTCTCCCGCTGTCTGTTTCTGTCTGCAGGCGGCTGTAGAAGACAGGTTGAAGCTCTTGCGGGAAGCACACAGGGATTTTGGACCTTCCTCTCAACATTTCTTATCCAGTAAGTGACTAACAGTAGAAAACATATGAATATATCACACACACTCCTGTCAATGCTATCTCTACTGGCTAAAAAGTTAGCAAGACAAAGATGAAGCCATCCCTGCTGAACAGAACCGTTTCGACTGGCATGAATGTTTAGTGATTAGTACTAGTTTGGTTATGGTCTAGATGAAGGATCAATATTTATATGCAGTTTCTCAGCAGCTAGTAAAGTTTTACCTAGTAGTTAGTTGACCAATATATAACCATGTTGTTTTATATATAACCAATATATAAACATGTCGATATTTCGGCTTGTTAAACCTTGTGAACAGCTCTGTGAAGGTGTAAAACCCGTGGATCTTTTAGAGCAACTTGTTTTAGTTGTTATTTAATGTTTTTTTTGGATCCTCATGAAATATTCAGAGATGTGTAATTGCCTGTGCGGTGTTAATGTAATCAGTGTGACTGAAATTTGCCAGTTCGCTCACATCAAGGGGACAAAAATAATTAAAACTTATTTGACTCTAATTGACACAAGTTTACGCTCGCTTGCAGACAGTCACTGCCAGCCATCAAATATTAAACAGGCCGAGTCAGACCGTGTGGAAAATCAGACACCACAACACACACACACACACACACACACACACTTCTGCTGTGGTAAACCGGTTGTGTTTAATAATTCAGAGGTTAATCGTCCACTTATTTTCTGTTTCAGTGGCCTGTCAGGAGCAGCCATTAACACACACACTCTCGTTTTAGTTTATCACGTTTAATGTGTCCTTTATTGCCAGTGAAAATGTGCCAATTAGATTAAATGAAATAACCAGATGAAACAATAACAGTACATTAAATTGCCTCTCACCTCAGTGACACCCAACAGATAAGAACTTGTTTTTTTTCCCCCTTACTTCAGTCCATGTGTTACAACTAGGGCTGTCAGCTCACACGGAGTTCATTTCATTCATTTTCCTTCAGCTTAGTGCCTAATTATCAGGGGTCACCACAACGGAATGAACCGCCAATTATTCCAGCATACGTTGCACACAGCGGATGCCCTTTCAGCCGCACCCTAGTACTGGGAAACACCCATACACTCTCATTCACACACACGCACACACACACTCATTCATTTATTTTCTTGTCGGCTTAGTCCCTTTATTAATCTGGGGTTGCCACAACGGAATGAACCGGCAACTTATCCAGCAAGTTTTTTACGCAGCAGATGCCCTTCCAGCCGCAACCCATCTCTGGGAAACATCCATCCACACACACACACACACACACCCATACACTACGGACAATTTAGCCTACCCAATTCACCTGTAGCGCATGTCTTTGGACTGTGGGGGAAACCGGAGCACCTGGAGGAAACCCACGCGAACGCAGGGGGAACATGCAAACTCCACACAGAAACGCCAACTGAGCCAAGGCTCGAACCAGCGACCTTCTTGCTGTGAGGCAAACGTGCTACCCATTGCGCCACTGCGTCGCCACACACACACACTTATATTCGATACATGGCGGATGCGGCACATGCGGATAAATCACGATATTTGCAGATTCGCATCATGGGCGGGACTTTTGTCTGCCCGGTGACTTTAGCTTCATTGCTAAATGGCTAACATGGATTTTGTTGAGAGAATAGCTGTGTTTATGTGCTTTAGGAAGGCTGAAAAACAGCATTGATTCGCTTGGAGCAGTGTCTGAGTCCACTAGATCCTTTCAGATGTGCACTGTACCTCGATGATGGAAGCTTTCTAACTGTTGTTTGGTGTTGGCAGTAGGATTTTTTTTCCCGGGACATCAACAACAGGCGCTGCGTTATAATCACACCTCTATAAGCGCAAGCTCACGATTGGTTAACGCTTCACGAAAGTCCGCCGAAGTTTAGATTCGTGCAAAACGCACAGTAAGCACGTCAATCATGCACAACACTCAACTCGCGGCACTTCATCTGCGCGAATCGCGTCATTTGCGCCACCTCATTCACTTATATCATACTGCAGGAAATCTATTTGCGTTTTTGTATTGACTTAACATGTAAATCACTTGGCCTTAATGCTTTATTCGCATCTTCTGTAAACGCAGCAGCAGCAGTAGACTACGGCCAGTTGATTAGTTAATCAATTCCCTTATAGCGCATGTGTTTGGACTGTTGGGGAAACCGAAGCACCTGGAGGAAACACACACCAACACAGGGAGAACATGCAAACTCCACTCAGAAACACCAACTGGCCCAGCCGGGACTCAAACCAGCAACCTTCTTGCTACAAGGCGACAGTGCTAACCACTGAACCACCACGCCACCAACACCTGGAATTTAATCGGAAGATGTTAACGTGTTAACCTGTTATTGTAATGTGTTACCCACTGAGTTAATCCAATACCATGATTAAGATTAATACATAAACATTAGTTGAATTCACTCTTGTTGAAACCCTAGCCTTTTTCTTATGTTTTGATCCACAGAGTTTAGTGTGAATGCTGTGTCAGACTGGCCTTTACTTTAAAACATCACTCAGAACTCTGAGTTTGGCCTTTGATTCTGTAACTCATGGCATTAACTCAGAAAGCAGAGCTGCGTACAGCGAATTGTGCTGAGAAAGCAGATATATTTCATCAAATGTGTGTACCTCAGGAGCGACGCTTTGGTGTCTGGAGAAATTAAAAGAGCGAGAGTCTGCAGATATGAGAGAGATGTTGTTAATTAATGCTTCATTTACCAACAGCGTCATGATCGGACCCCCGGTCTCCTCTCTAATCAATCTTTTATTCTGTGTCCGCAGCTTCAGTGCAGTTGCCCTGGCAGAGAGCCGTGTCCCAGAATAAAGTGCCCTACTACATCAAGTAAGTGCTCTTCCACATCTGTTTCCCTCTTTTTATGGCTGCTTTTTCACTCCAGAGCCACTTGAGCAGAACAGACTCATTTTAAGTCCCGAATTTGTCTTGTTTGATTGGTGAAATCCGCTTTCTGAACTTAGAAACACGCCAGCGAATCCCCGCAGGGTTCAGCCGTAATGGTGTCCTGAGCTCATGTTTGGGCTCTTATCAGTGTTAGCACTGTTCAGTCCTAACTTTGAAGAGTAAAGTACACTGTAGTCATTATATTTTTGGTTTGTACTTTACAGATAGATATAGAAGTTCATTGAAACTTTTATGATGCTTGAGAAAGCCTCGCCTGCCAGCTTTACAAGCAATAAGTTCAATCTTGTGTAGAAAGTAAGAGCGGAAGGCAGATTTGTGATTTATTAGGATTATTTAACATATTTCGAATTGTCACAGTCAAACTCAGAAAGGAAATTAGTTGTGTATAAGACAGACATTATAAGCAATCATAGTTACCTATAGTTCAGATAACGTATTGACTAGGTTGATTGCATGAATTAGAATGTTTCAAGCCAATTTCTATCTTGTTTTAGCATGTGGGCTAACACGTGTAGCATGTAGCTAGGGTAGGATGCTACACTTCACCACAGTTTACTGTAGTAAAACTAAAGCGCAGTACAGTATTTGTCCACTGAGTGCAGTGCTTGCTTATCCAGATCTAGGACCTCAGGGTCCAAGCGGAGATTAGGTTCTTTATTGAAACTTGGATTTATACAATGTTACTGTTAGTATTAGCATGATGGTAACATCCGACTTGAAATGTACTATAGTAATTTACAGAAAATACTGTAGCATTATAGCATTTTGAAGCATGCCTTAGTTACATACTTAAGTTAATCTGTTGTGGTAATTTTATAGTTGCTAACAACTATAGTAAGATAAGCTGAAAAATCCAGCTTAAACCAGCCCAAGCTGGTTGGTTGGTTTTAGCTGGTCGACCGGCCTGGTTTCCAGCCATTTCCAGCCTGGTCTTAGCTGGTCAGGCTGGAAAATGACCAGCTAAAACCAGCTAAAACCTACTTGTCCAGCCTGGTTTAAGCTGGATATAGCTGGTTTTAGCTGGGCTTCCAGGCTGCTCAAGCTGGTTTTAGCTGGTCATCTCCCAGGCTGACCAGCTAAGACCAGGCTGGAAATGGCTGGAAACCAGCCTGGAAGTGGCCAAAACCCCTCTTAAACCAGCCTGGTCAACCAGCTAAAACCAGCCAATCATCCTAGGCTGGTTTAAGCTGGATTTTTCAGCAGGAAAATTACCCAGTACTGTAGTTTTCTACAACAATAGGGTGTATTAAACTACTAGACACCACAATTTACTGTGGTAAAAACTAAAGCGTACTACAATATTTATTAACTGAATGCAAATGCAGTGCCTGCTTAACCAGATCTAGGACCTCAGGGTCTAAGAGGAGATCAGGTTCTTTACTGTTACTTGGATTTATACAATATTAGTGTTAGTATTAGCATGACGGTAACATCCGACATGAAATTTACTGTATTAATTTACAGCAAATAATATATTAGTATAGCTTTTTTGAACCATAATATAATAACGTACTTGAGTTAATCGGTTGTGATGATTTTATAGTTGCCATGGCAACAAAACAACTATATTAATATAAACAAATTACTCAGTTGTGTTGTTTTCTACAATTTTAGGATATTCTATGCTACACTAAAGGGTAATACAGTATTTATTAATTGAGTGCAAACACAGTGCCAGCTTAACCGGATCTAAGACCTCAGGGTCCAAGAGGAGATCGGGTTCATGGATATGACTTGGATTTATACAATATAAGTGCTACTATTAGCATGATGGTAGCATCCGACATGAAATGTACTATAATATTTTACAGAAAATACTATATTATTATAGCTTTTTACAAACTATACTACAGTAACATACTAGAATTTATTGGTTGGTAATTTTATAGTTGCTATGGAAACACAGTTTTCGTAAAAACTAAAGCACACTACAGTATTTATTAACTGAATGCAAACGCAGTGGCTGCTTAACCTGATCTAGGACCTCAGGGTCCAAGCGGAGATCAGGTTCTTTATTGTAACTTGGATTTATCATGTAAAAACGGTAAAGTCCAAGCCACCATGGCAAGCTGGATAGCAAATGCATGTGTGATCCCACAGTGTCTCTGCAGACTATAAGCAATTCCCTCAGCTACAGTCCTTTTGCCTGAATACATTGTCCCTTAAGCTAAGCGTCCATCAAACCCTGAGAGACAGAAAAAGAGAGAGATAGTTGCTTACAGCAGCATCCTGACAATGAACAGGCTTGGAAATCAGCCAGAAATGGAGGAGGATGAATGGCATGTGAATTAAGATGGAAAAAAAATAACTCAAAGACTGTAGTGTCCCAGTTAAAGTGCACACACATCAAACATCGAAGTCATTAAACTGATGCAGAGTTTTGCTGAACAGATCGCTCCTTATGGGCCCTTCCCACAAGACACATGATGGTCATCAGCATCTTTGAAAGTTTTTAATATTTTAGATATTTAATTAAGATTTAAAGAGAAAGAATGTATGATCATGTATATGTGTTTATGTGTGTATTAGATCATCTTTGCATCAAATTACAAAAAAAAACAAACAAACGAATGAGCGCTTGTTTGAGGTGTGTTTGGTGTGCAGGACAGTAAATCTGACATGGATCTCTCTTCCGGCTGCCGTTATCAGTCTCCCACTATTGTTTTCCTCTTTCTGAAAGTCTTGATCACACCATCCTGGAGCTTTACCCTCATTATTTCAGCAGATAGGATTGTAAATGATGATTTGTTGTCCTCTCCCATTCACTGCGCTCTGAGTCCACCGACTATGATCACTTCTGCTGCTGAGAAACACACACATGTGAAAAGGCTCCATATTGTGCGTATCAGCAGAGTGTTCGATTTTAACCCTGGAGTTTTGTCATTGAGGAAAGCAGATGAAAGCGTCCCGTAAAACTGAAAATCACAGCAGTGGGTTGGGGCAGCTGATGGCATGCTAAGGCACTCGGCCTGCTGCCTCGTGCCAATGCAAACCTCCCACCAGTGCTGATATACAGCCATATCCCACTGCTGCTTCTGTGATATTGCTCACTCTCACTCTCTCTCACACACACACACACACACACACACACGTGTGTGTGTGTGTGTGTGTGTGTGTGTGTGTGAGCAATTTCACAGAAGCAGCAGTGGGATATGGCTGTAAAAAGTAAAATTAGCATAATTTCAAAGTTAAACTCGCTTAATTTCAGTCAAACACGCCTGATTTCAGGCAGATTTACATATTTTTAGTTAAACTCGCATAATTTTAGGCAAAGTTGCATATTTCAGTCAAATTTGCATCGTGTCAAAGTCAAACATGCATAATTTTAGTCAAACTCACATAATTTCAGGCAAATTTGCATAATTTTGATGTCAAAATTGCTTAATTTTATTCAAACATAATTTTGGTGGCAAAATTTTAAAGCCAAACTCACATAATTTAAAAGTCAAATTTGCATAGTTTTAAAGTCAAATTCGGATAATTTCAGTAATATTGACATAATTTTCAGCAAATTTGCATAATTTTAGTCAAATTTGCACAATTTCAATGTCAAACTTGCAAAATTTCAGTCAAATTCACATAAATTCAAAGTAAATAATTTCAGTCTAATTTGCTAAACTGAATGCAAAGTTGACTGAAATTATGCAGTTTGACTTTGTAATTATGCGAGTGTCAAAAATGCTGTCAAAACGTTCATGCTTTCAGGGTCAAAGACATCATTTCAAAGTCAGACTCGCATAATATCAGTCAAATTTGCCAAATGTCAAGGTCAAACTTGGATTGGTGTCCATGTAAACATACTCAGTGAAACTGAACCCTGAATGCCCATCAGGGTCTGTATAAAGCCTCGCTTGTGTGTATGTGTGTGCATGTGCATTTGCCGACCTATCTAGGAGGGGACAGTTATTACACACCCACTAACAGGGAACCTGTTGGACATGCGTGAAGACTTTTAACATTTCCACTTAGAGAAGGCCTGTGTGTTTCACCATGACTCACACTATGTTCCCCTGTGCGATGGGTAGACGTCACTCAGAGCTTCATCTTGGCATGTGTTAAAAAATTTTCAATAAAACAAGACCTTAAAATAAAGTTTTGTATGTGATTCTTGTTTATTTAAAATGAGTGAAAACCCTCTTGGCCAGCGACAGTCCCCTCTAAGTAATATAGATGTGTGTGTGTGTGTGTGTGTGTTTGGTCTGGATGAGTGTAAGGCAGTTTGAGCCATTGGCAATGCCAGCGGAGCAGAAATGGCCTCTCATCAACCTGTGAATGAGCTGATGGGATTCGCTCAGCACCTGCGGACAGCATCCATTTCTGTGTGACTCTCTAAACTGCTGCTCTGTCACACGCTCTTGTTTGCCTGCAAAGGCTGATAGGAGCAAATCAGGGGAAACCCTGACTGTTTCTCAATTGCAAGAACGCAGAGGGCTCTGTTTTAATGACCCAAGCGCCATGTGGTATATTGTTAAGATCTAGAGTTTTGATTGACGGATGCGTCTGAGATGTTTCATCATTAATCTGGAAGCTGCTGTAACACTTACACAACATCTGATCTGATCTGCCCCAAACTACAGATCTTTTAGTCTGAAGACACTGGTCTTTTCATTGCAGCTTTAATATGAAACTTTTTTCCATTATAACTCTTAACCTTTGCTGTCACTTGATCACAAGCTTGATTGCGCTTACACGCACCATCTAGCATTATGTCCATGTATCAAATCCAAAACCTCAACCACAAGCCCACACAAGCAGCTTGTTCAGCATAATTACATCACAGTGCAACTACATTACAATGTCCAGCTTCTCGGCCCTCGTCCCACAGAGTTTCACTTGAATTGTAATTAATTAAACTTAAACCAGATTATGAAAGTCTTTAGAGTTGCTTGAGATTATTATAAGGGGGCTGAAAGATGAATTCAACATTGATGAGAAGAAAATAACGTTTCAATCACATTGTGCAAACGTTTCCCCATAACATAATTTATTTGATCTTCTTTTATGTTACAAATGAAAAGCTCGACCAAACTGAAGACAAGTTTCCACAAAAGTTCACTTGACCTTTGACCTCCAATTGGTGATCTCCACTGATGTAATTAGTGGGTGTGTCTCTGAAGATCCGCCCACATTTAATCTTCTCTTTAATCAATTGAGGTCAAAAATGAGAAAAAACGTGAACACACTGGAGAACGTGACGCTTATTTTAAAAAAACACTTTTATTATGGATTTGTGTGTCAGCAGTGTGTGAATATAACCAATGGTAAACAATTATTATATTTTTTAAATTAGACTTGATAAAGTTTGCAGAAACACTGTGATTGACATTCTCCCTTTCTACCTGTCATCATAGGGGGAAAGCCCCGCCCACCAGAGACCATCTCTTCCTCATTAGTGTAAACAGCCCTGAGTGAGAAGCAGCCGTCCACCATTTGTTGTTGAATCTGCCACTATACTCACACACAGGCATTTGTAGCTCCGCCCCCTTTTGTGATAAGCACAATCTCATTTGAATTTAAAGTGACAGTCACCAAACTTACTCAATTATGGCCCGCTTCTAGTGAGTGGTAGGGTATGGTTCGGTATGCTTTTATGTCTGTTTCCACTGTCAAAAGGTACCAAAAAGCTAACCGTACTGTACAACTTTTTGGGGACACTTTCCAAAGTTATAGCACACCAAAAAGATACCAAAAGGCAGAGCCAGATGTGCAGCTAAACTCTACTGGTTTACAGACGAACGTCACTAGCGTGTGTGCAAGCGGGAGAATGAAAACAAAGGACGCGCCATTTTTAAAAACACAGTGGAGACATTACACCATAATAATATATACATATAATAACGAGCCAAGCTTGACCCGGGCTCAAGAAAACCTTGTTGTTGTCTTGATGAGAAGCCAAGAAGCGTGAGTGGTTTCGCTTTTGCACTCACTCGCCGTGCGCCTATATTTGAAATAACTTCTTGGCCTCATGATAATAATGTGCGCGTGGTTAGTGCTCCTGTCATCTGATCCTTTCAGAAATGGACAAACACGAGAATAAACAAAGAAGAAGCCGGAAACAAATGAGCAAATGATTCTTTCAGCAACCTAAAACATGAACAAACAGCCATGTTTAACTATTATCATCACCTTTCAGACTATTATGAACTGGGAATGATGGAATTACTCTCTAACCCTTAAAGACCGAGACAGCCGCCCGCGGCTAAAAATAAGTATTGCTCTTAAATGTTTAATAACTTTTGATCCGCTGATCCGATTCATACAATTCAAAGATTGACGTAAAGAAGAGAATCTCAGCTTTCCAGCGCTGTATCAGCGGACTTTCAGAGGCTCCGGAATCAGTGCGGTTACGTCATCAAAATTTGACAACGCTGATTTGACAAAGAAACGCTCGTCACTGTGTCTCCGGACAAACCAGACATGATACATTGATGCATTGTCCCTCCTCCATGCCCAGATTGATTCAAACTCGCTATATCACAACCAATAAGCATAGGTTTCGCTTTTGGACAAACAATGAGCTTTTTGAACAACACGGAATGAAAGATAGGCTGTACATTTATGCGCGGCTAAATAAAACGCAAAAAAAAAGTTTTGCATGAAATAATTCTCATACTAAGTGTGTTTGCATGCACAGCAGCACAGAAACATGACAAAACAGTGACACAGCAAAGACGAACTGCTGCTCTTGCTGTTTTCAAAAGACGCAAATGAAGGTGCAGCTGTTTGTCTGCATTGCAGACAACCATATCCATGCTGGCACATAAAACCTAAGGATGGTCCATATTGAATCTAGTTTAGTTATGTAACTAATTATAGTATAGTGAATATTTATATCTATTTTTTTACTGAGGATTTGCACCATGTTTATTTGGACTTTGACGCATTATTTATTATTTTCTTATTTTTTTATTTGTTCATTGTAAGTGGTGTTGTTTATAGTAACTGAAAATATATTATTTGGAAAAAGTCAAATTTGCTTCAGTGTTCTGGTATTTTGTAAAAAAAAAAATTCTGTTTAGTTCATTCCCAGAACTTTTGGGCAAATACATTGTCAGTAAATAAATGATTTTTTCCCCCATTGAAAAACGCCTTGGAATAACATTGAAATAAATTGCTATAACTTGCTCAGGGAATTGTGGATGTAGACAAAATTTCTTTTGGAAGTATAAAACATCATAACATGTATTTCTAAAGAAAGAAAAACAAACTTCATAAAGTTTTGTTTGTAATAACTAGAAAATGCCACTTTTTTAAAAATCGTTTCTGGAAAATTCTGGAATATTTTCTGTCTGTTCATATGTTTTTGGACCAAAAAATATTTTAGACTGGACCTTTAAATGATACAGATTGAAACTTCAGGTTCTCCTGTTTAAAATGATATATGACACTTGAGGCTGACTGCTAAAATAAAACTGCTTTAAAAAAATAATAATATAGGCCCATTAGGTGCCCACAAAATACCTCTGGGTCTTTAAGGGCTAACAGAGCTTGCGTGTGCTGGTAAAAATTAAAGATGAGAGATTCGCACTGTGGGCTATATGTTGGGGTTGTTTTTTTGAACCCAAATAAGGCCTAAATCTAGAGAGGGGTCTGGATGCAGACCTGGTGCAGTGCAATCTGAGCTGGAACCAATGACCTAACCCTACCCATCAGTGTGATGTCACTCACTCCATTGAGAGCATTGTGTCTGACATTGCATCGCTGAGTGATGCAATCTCAGATGCATCATAAAGGCTGCATCCAGATACTGTTGTAAATGTATGCTGTGTTTAGTTTTTCTGTAATTGGCAACATATCGGAAACTGTAAAGGGCATCACACACTGGATGCTCTGCTCAGCACCACAACACAGCACACACAAGACATGTGAAACTATCGTACACCAGACGTGCACATTCACATCCTATTTAAAATGAAACTATTCAGATGGTGACCAGTATGAACACTGTCCTGAGTCTTGACCAGGGGCTGCAGACAGCTGCCGACCTGCAACGCCAATTTGTGACCCCTGATAGAAACCTATGTTTAGAATTCTGAAGTGCATGGCGCGAGCAGCATTTCTGGTGAGTGATCCTCTTAAGAGTCTGTATGTGTTCATTTATTTATTTATTGTATATAATCACAGACGTTACAGTAGGCTATTATCAATGATCTGCAGTTATATTAAAATCCTGTTGACAGAAAGGTCAGTAATGAACATTTATACACAAGTATGTATGTGTGTAAAGCGTCTGTTCTATGAGTAGTGCTTCTCATATGATATGTGAGCGACCCGCACAGCTTTACTGAAGACGTTTCCTCCAGCGA